>NC_081180.1:128188001-128380501 GCF_029867415.1 Vicia villosa | reverse complement strand
AGATATTGAGCATGTTCGCGTTTTGACTCCAATGCCTGAAGGTTGGGGTTTAGATAATCCTTCGACTAATTCCCCTTTTTTCATTGAAATGCTGATTTATATTTTGTTCACAGCTGTTGCTCGAAAGAGACAAATCAAGGAAGCCCCTGTACAAAAGGGTTCTGGGACCTCGAGGAATACCAGGGCGAGTGGGAGTGATTCTGTCACCACTGTAAACTCGGTTTTTGCGAACTGACTCCTTGCTCTTTTTATTTTTTTTTTACTTTTTTTTTTATTTTTTTTTTGCAAGAGTCGCCACCGACTTTTATTTTATCCAAAAAAGGAAAGGCATAAAAGAACAGGAAAGACCTTTTGACAGATTTTGGGTTCGGGGGGTTGGTTATACAAAGGGAAGGTTTTAAGCACCCTTTGTATCCATGGTTATCCATGGGCTCTTAATTGCTTAGCTCACTTTTTTAAATGCTTTGTTGATTTGAAAATAGAAGAAGTGAAGATGGACAATAGGTCACATAGGTCTCTGAAGAGTTTCACCGGGAATAATGCCCTTCAAATACCAGATGAAAGTTTTGAAAATAGATGAGAAGTTTTGAAAATTGTTTGAAAATGGAAGTGTTTGAGCAAGCAATTAGGAGTTACTTACTCTTAATTTATAAGATCTTTCCTGTACGTTAGCAAAATAGACAAATAGAAAATAGCAGAAACATATATAATATGTCCAAATGGACAAAGAGAAAATAACAGAAACATAAATAATACGTCCAATTGGACAAAGAAAAAATAGCATAAACATAAATAATACGTCCAAATGGACAAAGAGAAAATAACAGAAGCATAAATAATATGTCCAAATGGACAAAGACAAAATAGCGGAAACATAAATAATATGTCCAAATGGACAAAGAGAAAATAGCGGAAACATAAATAATATGTCCAAATGGACAAAGAGAAAATAGCGGAAACATAAATAATATGTCCAAATGGACAAAGAAAAAATAGCAGAAATATAAATAATATGTCCAAATGGACAAAGAAAAAATGACAGAAATATAAATAATATGTCCAAGTGGACAAAGAAAAAATAACAGAAATATAAATAATATGTCCGAGTGGACAAAGAAAAAATAACATAAACATAAATAATATGTCCAAATGGACAAAGAAAAAATGACAGAAACATAAATAATATGTCTAAATGGACAAAGAAAAAAAATGACAGAAACATAAATAATATGTCCAAATAGACAAAGAAAAAAAATAACAAAAATATAAATAATATGTCCAAGTGGACAAAGAAAAAATAACAGAAATATAAATAATATGTCCAAATGGACAAAGAAAAAATAACAGAAATATAAATAATAAATAATAAAATAAAACATAAAGCAAGAAATATAAAGAACAATATAATAAAATGCGGAATTTAAAGTCAATTGTTAGTATGTTAGCACGTGAATCATCTTGAAGCTAGTCAAGTATATTCACGATGTTAGATCGACGGTGAGTGAATGATGATCTCGGATTTAAAATTAATGAAAATTTATCAGAAGCTTGATAGAATCATAGCGACTACACGATAAATTTCCAAAAGTCTTAAAACAACTGCATACAATCTCTGCCATATTTGATCTTTTATTCTGATTCGGGACAAAGGAAAAAGATAAGAAACAATATCAAATAATATATAAAAATAAATATAAAACAAATTAAACTTAATTCATTCTTTTTGTGATTTTTTTTGGAATTGATTTTAAGTTAATTAACAAGCTAATTAAACAAATAATTATATAAATAATTAAACTTAACAAGAAAAATATTATTTTATATGTCAAAAATTAGATTATAAAAAATATAAACCTAAATCTAAAAGGAAAATATTTTTGGAGTTTTTTTGATTGGTTAAAAATAATTAAAAAGCAATATTTACATAATTACTAATTAATTAAGCAATATAAATTAATTATGAAAAGAAATAAAATATTTTTATGTTAAAAATTAAATAAACATTTTATCAACTTAAAACTAAAATTAAAACATTTTTTTTTTGAGAAATTGAAAATATGCATAAATATGGAGTTTTTAATTCATGAACTCCTAACACTACTACATATTAAAAATTACATTGTACTTACTCTATGATGTTCCAAGAGTAGAAAAGAGTGATTGAAATTGATTGAAAGTGGCTATTTGAATGAGCCTTGATTTTTACAAGTTTATTGAAACTTTTGGAAAATATAAAACTTATGTTATGGCTTTGGTGTTTGTTGTTGTGCTCTCCTCTTGTTTCTCCCTCCTTTTCCCCCTCTTGAATGAAGAAAATGAAGTTCTATTTACAGGCAAAGAGTTTGATCTTGGAAGCCTTGCAAGTGGAAATTGTCATGATTGATTTTGTGGAAAAAATATGATAATGGAATATTTTCAATGAGTGTATTTCTTAACCATGGTTAAAACACTCAAGTATTATTCTCTTCAACCTTGCAATAATATATTTAAGCATCTTGAATTGGTCTTGATTGGCAACCATAAGCATCTTTGATAATATCTTTGAATTATCTCACTTTAATTAAACTTTAAATGAATAAAATTTAATTAAAATGAAATAAAAATGTCATGAATCATGGATGGGTCGTGGATGCCCTTTAAACATATGAGAATCAAGATTGAATCACAAAATAATTGGCCTTTTTGAAAAAAAAATCAAATTTTGGTCATTACTTGTTTCATGCATTTTCCAAAAAAGGTCAACTTCATCAAGGCATATCTCCCTCAATTTTGATCCTATGAAAGTGTTCTTTAACTTTTTGGAAAGCCCAAGATGTCCTCTACAAGCCACTTTGGAAACGTTTTTGCATTTGGAGAAGTTATTTTGATGATATGGGCTTTGACAAAAAACTGCTTTTTGTTGACTTTCAAAATGACCCGTAATGTTTTGGCTTATATCTCTTAGGCGGAAGCATTTCTTGACCTTGGTCCCAACATCAAAGTTGTAGAGAATTGAATTTCCTTGAGAATGGGCTTTGGTTGGAATTTTTATGATAAATTATGAGAGAGTTATGGTCGGTCAAAGTTCAGTTGACTTTTAGCTAAAAAACTCTAATTTTGCAATTTTGAGTTTTGTCGATTTCTGAACTTTTCTTGATGAATTATGATCAACCATTGATCACATGATGAATCTTTTGAAAAAATATGGATGTTGACAAAAAATTGCATTTTTGACTGTCTGTTGACTTTTTGGTCAAACTGGTCGTCTGTTGACTGTTTGAGCTGTTGACTGTGCGTCTGAGCGAATCGAAGTTTGAAAATTTGTCTGGTGGTATTTTGAGACATATGGAGATCCATGAAATCCATTTGAGGTCTCAAAAACTCGTTCTCCTGAAAAAAAAACAAAAACCCTAGTTAGGGACTGTTTGTGTAGGAGACAGTTAGGCGTACCTGATTTTTGTGCAGTGTTGAGTCTCTGTTGACCACGTGATTATCAGAAGACTTCTAGAACAAAATCTTGGAAATTTGAAGTGCAAAAAAAAATTGATTTGACTGATGGTACAAACACGGAGAATTGCGCTGATAGCGGGTTTGACTGGTAACTAGCTGTCCGGGTATTAACGTAACAGTTAAAGTGAAAATTCAACAGTTTAAAGTTAATTTTTTTTATTTTTTTGTTTTTGTTGTGTTAATGGTGAAAAATTTATTTACCTGAGCTGTTAGAAAAACACAAACATAATAAATAAATAAAATATACTGTACGCGAACGAAAATACCGATAATAACCTTGAAAAAAAATATTTAATGCACAGAAAAATAAATATTTAACACACATAATATTATCTTGATAATTAAACTACCGTACGACAGATAGTACAACATTTAATACTAACAGTACAAATATTACATAATATAATGAACAGTACGACAAATAAAATAAACGGTACACTATTTGAAAGCGACAGATACAACAAACTTTAAAAATGACGATTAATAATCCATGCTATGAACAACAGGAAATAGATGATCGGAAGTGTAACCATCGCAGGTCCGCATTTTTCAGGACTATGCAGACAGAAGAAGGACATGATCACCGTAAAAATAGTGATGACTATAAGAAAAAGTGTATCCATCCACTTTGCCATTTTTGCCGAGGAAGAAGAGAAAATAATTATGAGATAGAAGTTTGAGAAATTTGGGAGATGAGTGAAATTTGATGTGAGAATTTATGGAAAAAATGAGGAGTATTTATAGAGTGAAAAGAGAGAGATAGAGACGTTGGGAGTGGAGTGTACCGTTTGAATAGTAGTAGGATTTGAAAAAAAAAAAAAGTATGGTAGGTTTTGAAAAGAAAAAGGGTATAGAATAAAGCTAGGATTTGATTTTGAAAAAAAAAGACTTGAAAAGAAAGAAAGAGATTTTGAAAAAAATAATATAGTATAAAAATAAAAATTAGTGGGAAATAAAACCAATAATAATTTAATTGTTACCAGTATAATCTGAAACCCGGACTCCGCGCCTGCAAATTTTAATTCTGCACGAACTGCGTCAGCATTATTTATCTGAAAATAAATCTCAAATAAACAGTGTATGAAGTGATAAACAGTATTTGGCGTTTATGAAAGGATAAATTTAACAGCGAACCAAAATACTGTATAAAAAATTCTAAAAATTGAGTATTCATAAAATCAGGATATTTATGAAATAAAAATCCAAGATTGTATAAAAATCCAAATTTTTAGACAGAAGTCTGTTGACTTCTTTTTTTGAAAAAAAGAACGCGGGCGAATTTTGGGGTATAACAATAATGATCATAACACTTAGAAAATGATGGGATCTCAGAGGTCAAAAATTGGGGTGCAACAACCACTAGCAAAAAACCTACGGTACATGGATACCTTATATTTTAGCTTGTAAAATTTAATGAATGTCACTCACTTGGTTTTAATATGTACTTCAGAGCTCGAAACCTCCAGCACATTCGAAACGAAAAGCTCCTCCAACAGCCGACTCAGACGATGAAGATAAACCTCCTCCTCGCACCAGACAAACGATAAAGAAAAGACAAAAAGCTGCTACCCCTTCAGCCAAAGGAAAGGGATCTTGGACTTCGAATCTCACCTCTTTGAGTGACAAGGTGTCTTCCGAGGACTCACCCTTGAAGGGTGCTAGCACTATCTCCATTATGGAGAGTCATAACTCCAGTCCAGACAACATTCCAACCAAGGTATTTTGGGTTTCATCATTTAATCATTTCTTTACATTCTAATTCTAATGACTAAGCTCACATTTTTACCTTGTAAATGTAGGATGATGCTGGTACCGCTACTTCTGACCTCAAAGCCTCAAGTTTACACATTGATCTTGACAAAATTCGAGGTAAATGTCTACTCTTTCGAATGACAGATGAGTTTTCTGCCTTTTCGTTTTAATCGATCCTGACTGTCCATCACAGGTGTTTCTCAACACGAATCTCATGTGCTTTCTCCCATTCTCGAAGACAATCAACCTCTTGCAACCATCATTCCGACTGCGTCTTCTGAAGAAAGCCATTCAAATGATAAGTCTCCACCCACTCATCAAGATGAAACTATGGAGGAAAATCCGCAATGTTCGAATAGCGGTAACGTAGCTGGACAACCAACTGGCAGCGAAGACACTATATCTGAACAAGATGCTGCAGAAGAAACTTCCAAACTGGCTACACCTGGTTCTAATGAAATTTCGAACCTTGGGACTACAGTCAGTCCTGTGACTACTTCGAAGCAAGCTCCTGCGATGCCTACTCCCTCAGAACTAGAGCAACTCAAGAAGACTGATCCTGTGAGCTTCCTCAAGACCATGATGAGTATCGATAGCTGTCATACCCCAATTTTTGACCCTAAGATCCTATACCATTCATATCTCAATCACTAATCAAGAGCTTCACTTGGAAGTTTTGTTTATGGTGTTGCACTCACCTCATCAATGAGAGGGACCATCAAGCACCAATGATTGTTTATCTTGTATGTATATTATACTTACCCAAATACCAAAAATATTGCTTTGTTTCTTTGTAGGCTTTTGTTTTGTAGGTACCAAGTCAAGACATGCAATAAACAAGGCATTTTTCACTTTTCTGACTGATGAAATCGATTTCCCTACTGGGTAAATCGATTTCCCTGCAGCAATTTTCAACAAAATCACATTCTAGACAGCATGAAATCGATTTCCCTCCTGGGTAAATCGATTTCCCTAGTGTATTTTGCGCCAATTTCTCTTCTGGAACAGAGTGAAATCGATTTCCCTCCTGGGTAAATCGATTTCCTTCAGGCAAAATTCAAAAAAATATAAGGAGGGAAGCTTGACATCATTTTGGCACCTTTTTCTTTGATCATTTTACCAATTTTCCACCTCATCAAAATTAATCCCTTCATTAAACCCATTTTAACTTCATTTTACCATTTCTTACCATTTAAACACCATTTTAATCATCAATTAAACACAAGCTAATTACCAAACACAAAATGACCAAATTGCCACTACTCTTGCTCCAATTCTATAAATAGAGGCCTTGCCTCTCTCATTTCTGAAGCTTTGAGAGCCAACAAATCCCTTGCAATTTCTCTCCTCATCCCTACCAAATTCACCAAAGCTCTTTTTCTTTCATAAAGTTTGTGAGTCACATCTTGAACCTCACAAACTTTGAGCTAAACCACCATCCATTTCACTCTTTTTCTTCAATTGTTGAGAGATCAAGATTTGTGTTGGTGATTCTTGAAGTAGATCCAAGTTTGTGCAAGATTTGGTAAATTTTCTTCATCCTTTTTGTGTATCATGATGTAGATCCTTTGTGGTTTGTGTTCAATGCATCTTTGATGCTATATTGGTGCTATTTGTTGTTGATTTGATGGAAAATTCGTGCTCCAATTGATGTGTGATCATAAGGTGTTTGTATGTTTGTTCAAGTCAAGCTTTATGTCTCTAAATGCTGTTTTTGCTGGATTTTGCACTGAGGAAATCGATTTCCTTAAGGCTGAAATCGATTTCCTGCTGAACGTAACTTGTTTTTTTTGAAAACTGCACTATGGAAATCGATTTCCCCCTGCATGAAATCGATTTCCTGCTGGCAGAATGTGTTTTTTTTGCCTTTTTATGCTTGTTTTGGCTTCCTACTTCCTCCACTTCATTAATATCATTGGATCTAGGATGTTGATAGGTTTGAAATGACCTAATCCATAATATTAGATGAATGATACTAATGATAGTGTGAGTTGATTATCTTTTATGTTTTCATTCTTATTTTCATCTTATCTTTCTTTTGATCGATGAAAGTCTTAACATCTTGAGAATTCTATGGATTCTTGATGAAGACTAGATCAATTTGTGTTCATTCTTATCTCTTCATCTTATCTTTCTTTTGATCGATGAAAGTCTTAATATCTTGAGAATTCTATGGATTCTTGATAAAGACTAGATCAATTTGTTTCTATTCTTATCTTTTTCATCTTGTTTTCTTTTGATCGATGAAAGTCTTAACATCTTGAGAATTCTATGGATTCTTGATAAAGACTAGATCAATTTGTTTCTATTCTTATCTTTTTCATCTTGTTTTCTTTTGATCGATGAAAGTCTTGACATCTTGAGAATTCTATGGATTCTTGATGAAGACTAGATCAATTTGTTTTCATTCTTATGATTATTTTTTGTGAATTTTGTTCTTATTCCTCCATTTCATTAATATCATTGGATCTAGGATGTTGATAGGTTTGAAAGAACCAAATCCATAATATTAGATGAATGATATTAATGATAGTGTGAGTTGATTATCTTTATGCATTTTATCTTCTCCTTCTCCTTTTTTTCTTTTGATCGATGAAAGTCTTAATACTTTGAGAATTCTTATGGATTCTTAGTGAAGACTAGATCGTTACCTATTTTCTTTTCGTGCGGTATTGCTTTCGGAAGGCGATCTACATATCGTTCTTCTCGCATGCATTAGCACATAAAGTTTTGACCGGCCTCGTTGTAGGGTGATTTCTACATAAATCACTTGGCGATCTGCTTAACATAGCGCAATATTTCGTGTCCCGAATAAAAAAGATCAAACATGGAAGAGAATTGTATGCGGTTGATTTAAGACTTGTGGAGGTTTTTATCGTGTAGTCGCTATGATTTTATCAAGCTTCTGATAAGCCCCATTGACTTTAAATCCGAGTACATCATTCACTCACCATCGATCTCTTACTAACTTTGATAACATACTTGACAAGTTTCAAGATGGTTATCTTTAACATTTAACAACTAACTTTAATTTCCGCACCTTTACTATACCGCTCTTTATATTACCGCTCTTTATATTTCTCGCTTTATCGCTTTATTTTATCATTTCATCATATTTACTTTCCGTCATTTTTCTTTTGTCCACTTGGACCATACTTTATTTTTTCGCTAAAACACTAATAAATAACCAAAATCTAAAAAATACATAAGGTTCTCTTTGGACTATCGGTTACTATCCCTAGCGCTCTGGAGATTCGGACTTATGGACCTAGTACCTCTGGACTCATTCTATTATTATCCTGTGATTGTTCTGTCTGTCTGGCATTGTGCTGTTGTATGTTTTTGTGTGCAGGTATTTCCTTGAAAGCCCTTGATGGTTAATTCCAAGGCATTGAAATAAGGATTTTACCCGAAAACAGCCGTTACTCTGCCCGATTTTCGTCAGAATTTTAATGTGTTTAATGCAAAGTGGTGCTAAGACGATAAGTTCATGTGGATCCCCAAGTGTTAATGTGTTGGTATTGATAAATCCAAAGGATGGGAAAACTACCTTGGCTCTTAATGTCGAGTGTTGGCTTCTTATTCGGTTAGACCGTTTCTTTCCTTAGCTTTTATTTTACGCACTAGGTTAGCCTCTTCATCTCCTCCCATTCTTAAATTTTCAAAATCTTCTCCCTTTTTCCAAAATGTTCTTATGTTTGCAAACCTTTTTCAAAACCTTTTTCTCAAAAATATCTTTCGCCCTTCGTGGCTTTTCTTCAAAAGTTTAGACACCGTTAACTGTCGAAACGAGTGGTTATACCCCACGATTTTGAAATTGATTGATAATAACGAGATCTTTTCCGCGTGAGAGAGCTAGTGGCATACTCGTTGATTTTATCCGAGTTGGAGCCCTTCTTTCATTTGCGATGCAAAGAACTTGTTTGTTCTCATGCTCAAGATCAATGGCTGAGTATTTCTCTCTAACGACACCAAAGTGTTTATTCGTTTTAAAAACGTTTTTCCCAAAAGCGGAACTACATTAGCTCTGACTTCTCCATTGCACCGAGGAGGTATGTAGGCCCAAAGCTTAACGCTTTGCCGAGCTTATTTTGAAAATAAACAAACTCGTTTTTTAGCACACACACACAGATTTTCAAAAAGGTTCCCGTGGAGTACCATGGATATGAGGGGTGCTTTAAACCTTCCCCTCATATAATCAACACCCGAACCTGAGTTCTCTTTCTTGTTTTAAAAACAAAACTTTGGGTTTTACGTTCTTTTCCCTTTTCCTTTGAAAAAATAAAGCGCGGTGGCGATTTCAAAACGGAATATTGATTCGAGTCAATCCCATGGCTTCGATGTCAGATTTTCCCCGCTACAGAAAAATGGCGACTCTGCTGGGGATCCAGTTTTTTAAGTGTGTTAAGCCTATTTTTGTTTATCTGTGTGTTTTTATCTGTATATATTATTGTGTGCTTTGTGTGTTTATTTTCGTTTTTTTTTTCTTTTTGGTGCTCAATGGTTCCTCTGTGATGAGATAAAGTTCTAACCCGAACTTTGGTGAGTAACTTGAGATAGGAGGTGGTAGGACCAATAGTCGCATGTCAGGAGCAATCCTTACCATGAGCGTCATATGGTGGAACCCCAATCAGTGGAGGCCTCATGGAAGGTAGTAGAGGTTGTTACGAATCATCGTGATAACGCTATTACTTTCAATAGTGAGTGTCCGTAGAAGCTGAATGGCCTAGAACCCTTTTAACCAATCTAAGCCTTTTTAGGATGTAGTGCAGAAACAAGATCAAGTACCAATTTGAGCTTGTTGTCATGCGATACTACGCTCAGACGAGGTCTTTTTAGGCATATTATTGGCGCCCATGAGCAATTGTGCGTGCCGGTAATATCCGATAGAAGATTGAAAACTCTGGGAACCTTTGTAGAACCCGATTGGCAGGTACAAACTTCCCTAGATCACTCCTTGTGGGATGGGTAGACCCATGGCTCCATGCTCGTGACGTCGAACCTTTGAACCTGGACTGTGTGATTTTGTGTGATTTGATGTGATCTTGTGTGCTCTTGATTGTGATTGATGCATAAACCATGCATTCATGCATTCATAAAAATGACATTCACAAATGGTTTTCAAGGAACTTAGAGACATTTTTTGTAAACATAACAGGTACCATGGATCAAAAAAGAAGCATCAAAAAGTACACTTTCAGAAATTCAAGTGCAAAGGAATTGAAAGAGCTAGCAACTTTGGTTCCTAATCTTGACAACTTCAAAAGCCGTTATGGGAAATTGATTTCTATCTTGAAGACTAAAGTGGAAAAGGGGATTCTTGAGACTCTTGTGCAGTTTTATGACCCAGTTTATCATTGTTTCACCTTTCCTGATTATCAGCTTATGCCCACTTTGGAGGAGTATTCTTATTGGATTGGTTTACCGATTACGAATGACATACCGTTTAGTGGTCTGGAGAAAGAGCCTGAGGTTGATGAGATAGCAGAGCTTCTTCATTTGAAGACATCAGATGTGAAAGCAAACATGACCAAAAAAGGAGGAATTTGGGGGTTGACTTCTAAGTTCTTGATTGGAAAAGCTTCTATGTTGGCTAGTAAAGGAAGTATGATTGCTTTTGAGACATTTCTGGCCTTGCTCATCTATGGTTTGATACTCTTTCCCAACATTGACAACTTTGTCGATGTTAATGCTATTCGGATTTTCATGATTGGGAATCCTGTGCCTACTTTGCTTGGGGATACTTACCATTCCATTCACCATAGGAATGATAAGAAAGGTGGACTTATCAATTGTTGCACTCCTTTGCTCTATAAGTGGTTTATTTCGCACTTACCTCAAGCTAAGAGTTTCTTGAACAATCCTGATGGTCTCTCATGGTCTCAGAAGATCATGCCTCTTACTAATGGGAATATCCATTGGTACAATCCTGCTTATGACATTGGTGAGATTATTGATAGTTGTGGAGAATTCCCTAATGTACCTCTTCTTGGTATACAAGGAGGAATTACCTACAACCCCATTCTTGCAAGGCGTCAATTTTGTTATCCTATGAAGGAGAGACCCGCTAGTATTCTTGTGTCAGGAATCTTCTATCTTAATCAAGATGGAAATTCGGATATGAGAAATCGGTTTGTGCGTGCTTGGCACCATGTTGATAGGAGGAGACATTTGGGAACAAAACAATGTGTTGCTCTCAAAGACTACACTGATTGGGTTCAAGCTAGAGCTCATACTTTTCAGATGCCTTATTTACTCGAGGAGCCTTCTCTACCCATTGCTCCACCATTGCCTCTCACTACTCCTGTTGAAAGTAGTGAAGAACATCTAGAGCTCGTGGCTAAGTTGAGAGCGGAAAGAGATGCTTTGGAGTTTGAAAACAAAGAGTTGAAGATACATTTGAAAGAAAAAGATGAAATGCTTGATATCCAAGATGGTTGGTTGATGGAAAAGGAAGATCAGATTCGTCATCAAGAAGAGTTGCTTCAACAACATGGTGAAAAGCGAAAGAGACCACAAGAAGATTCAGTTGCATGGAAAGAAGTTGCTGATAAGCTGATGGTCGAGAATGCTCATTTGAAGGCCTTTTATGAAGATGAATTGGAGAAGCTCCGTAGGAAGCTGCAAAGAGGAGTTGGATCTTCATCCGAAGTGTTCCCTTTTAGTTTTTAGCCTTTTCCTTTGTTTTGTAATTTTGGATCTTTGAATCCTTTTGTATGTTTTTCCATGACTAATGAAAGAATATTGTTATGTTTTATGATGTTTTTTTTGCTAATGCTTACAATTAATGTCTTAAAAGTTCCTTAAAAAAAAAAAATCATTTGCATTGCATTTCATGCATCATTCTGCATTTTGGTCTTGCTTCCGAGAGTATTCCCGAGGTCTTATTCAGTGTTCTTCGTACAGAATCAAGCTGTCTCACCGGTATAATACTCGAGCTAACTGCAAGAAGAAGATGGAAGGTCTTGAACAAGAGAATCGTGAGTTACGTGAAGAGGTTGTTACTTTGAGATCTGGTGTGGATCGTCTCACTATTCTGGTTGAGACATTGATGGCTGCTCAGAATCAGAATCAGAATCAGGTTCCTCCTCCCAATGCCCAAGCTCAGGGTCAGACCACTGTGATTTCTGAAGTTGCTGCTACAACCATTCCTGCTATTCCTGTTGGTGCTACTCAGCAACGTATGCCTAATGGATATCCCTGGGGCATGCCTGAAGGTTATTTGTCTGTTCCTGAAATGACTCGTCCGTTGACTCCTGTTATGGTCAACACCTCTCCTATTGTTCATACTGGTCCTTTTGTCCCAGAGCCCATTTATGATGCTGCTCCAAGTGAGATTCATGACAGAATGGATGGTTTCCAAGATCAGTTTGAGGAACTGCAGAAAGAGATGAAAGCCTTGCGTGGGAAAGAACTGTTTGGAAAGAATGTGCATGATCTTTGCCTTGTTCCCAATGTGAAAGTACCTGCTAAGTTCAAACTGCCTGAATTTGAGAAGTACAAAGAAAATTCCTGTCCTCAGGCACACCTGGTGATGTATATCAGGAAGATGTCCACTCACACTGATGATCAACGTCTGTTGATTCACTATTTCCAAGATAGTTTGACTGGAGCTGCTTCTAAGTGGTATATGGGCCTTGATAGCACCCATATTCGCACTTTCAATGACTTGGCTGAAGCGTTTGTGAAGCAATACAAGTATAATGTGGACATGGCTCCTGATAGGGATCAATTGCGAGCTATGATGCAAAAAGAGAAAGAATCCTTCAAAGAATATGCTCAGAGATGGCGTGAGGTTGCCGCCCAAGTGATTCCTCCGATGGAAGAAAAAGAAATGACTAAGATTTTTCTGAAGACTCTTGGTCCGTTTTATTATGAGAAGATGATTGCAAGTGCTCCTGTAGACTTCACCGAAATGGTGGGTATGGGTGTCAGATTGGAAGAAGCTGTGCGAGAAGGTCGTTTGGTTCGAAATGACAATTCATCTGGTGGTACGAAGAAGTATGGTTCCTCACTCCAGAAGAAGAAAGAATCAGATGCTAATGCTGTTTCTCATGGGAGGAATAGTCGATTCAGGAATCAATCTCAACAAGTGGCGTCAGTGACTCCTGTTGTGAATTCAGTGCCTGTAGCTCCTGTTAATCAACAACCAGCAAGGCGGAATCCGTATCCTCGGATTAATATTGATCCCATCCCTATGACATACACTGAACTGTATCCTGCTCTAATTCATAAGAAGCTGGTTCAACCAAGGTCACCACCTCCTGTGCCAGAGAAACTCCCTTGGTGGTACAAAGCTGATGCCACTTGTGCTTATCATCAGAATGCTTCTGGGCATGATTTGGAAAACTGTTGGGCCCTGAAGAATGAAGTTCAAAGATTGGTCCGTTCTGGAATGCTCTCTTTCCGTGATATTGGTCCAAATGTGAAGAACAATCCGTTGCCGACTCATGAAGCGTCTGCCGTGAATATGGTATATGGATGCCCTGGGAAGTATAAGATTTATCGTGTGGAACACATCAGAGGATCATTGGTGGAGATGCATGCCACTTTGTGTGAATACAGTCATTATGAGCATAATCATGCTGCTTGTAGGATTTGTTCAGTCAATCCTCGAGGATGTTACATTGTGAGAAGAGACTTGCAAGAGATGATAGATCAAAGGCTTATTGAGATTCTGAGGGATAGAGATGAAGATGATGTCAATGTGATTGAACCATGCTTTGAAATCCCGGAATGTGTAGAGATTGGGTATTATGGCAAAGCTGCTGTGGAACCTCTTGTGATATGTTTGCCTGGATCTGTACCTTATAGTTCTGATAAAGCTGTACCTTACAGATACAATGCCACCATGCTGGAAGCTGGAAAAGAAGTCGAGATTAAGCCTCTTTCTTCTGTTGAAAATATAGCAGATGTCAGTAGAGTGACCAGAAGTGGACGAGTTTTTACTCAGCCCCAAACCGTTGTGGATGTCCAGAGAAATTCTACTCAAGTGCCTGTGAACAATAATGATGCGACAAAAGTGAATACTGGGTCATCTTCAGGGAAGGAGATGGATGAGATTTTGAAGCTTATCAAGATGAGTGATTATAAGATTGTGGATCAGTTGCATCGCACTCCGTACAAGATCTCTATAATGGAGTTGCTGGCGAATTCTCCTGCTCATAGGGATTCTTTGATGAAGATACTTGATCAAGCCTATGTGGATCATGATGTGACACTGGATCAGTTTAATGGGGTTGTGAGTAATATCACTGCATGTAACAATTTGAGCTTTAGTGATGAAGATTTGCCTGAGGAAGGAAGAAATCATAATTTGGCTTTGCACATCTCTGTCATTTGCAAAGAGGACTCAATGTCTAATGTGTTGATTGATACTGGATCATCTCTGAATGTCATGCCAAAATCTACTCTTGCTAAGCTATCTTATGGTGGCACACCAATGAGATTTAGCAATGTGATCGTCAAGGCTTTTGATGGATCGAAGAAATCAGTGGTCGGAGAGGTTGATTTGCCTATTAGTATTGGACCATTTGTCTTCAAGATTACTTTTCAAGTGATGGACATTTTCCCTGCATACAGTTGCTTATTGGGACGCCCGTGGATCCATGAGGCTGGGGCAGTTACTTCAACTCTTCACCAGAAATTAAAATTTGTGAAAGATGGAAAGATGGTCGTTGTGAATGGAGAACAAGCTTTGCTGATTAGTCATCTCTCTTCGTTCCGTACCATAGAAGCTGATGAAGTGGTCATTGGAACTGTATTCCAAGCCCTGTCTGTTAATGATGAATTTAAAAAGAATGAAGCTTCCATTGCCTCCTTCAAAGATGCTCAGCTGGTGGTTCAGAATGGACATTCAGGCGTCTGGGGACAAGTGGTGAGTCTACAAGAGAACAGGAATAGAGCTGGTCTAGGATTTTCTGCCTCAGACAAGTCTGTGATGAAGCCTGAGTCTGCTTTTCGTCCTTATCAAGAGATGTTTCATAGTGCTGGGTTTCTACACCCAACTCTTCCAGAGGTGGATGCTATTGTTGAAGACAAACCAGAGCCAGAAGTGCCAAACTTTGTGACCCATGGAAAGATGATTAAGAACTGGATCATCATTGACATTCCTGAGTGTACTCATGTCTCAAAGTAATTTGCTTTTATGTTTTTCAAAATCCTTTCATTCTGCCCAAGATGAAAGTGAAGTTGTTGGGGCTGTTTTCTATTTGTTTTAAACATTAAAATCATCAATAAAAGTCATTTTGTTTCTGCATATAAATGCTTTTTATCTTTTTGCTTTTTCTGGAAAGTGGTAACACAAAAAACCTTAAAAAATGTTTTCATTTTCCATAATCTGCACGATTACATGTTTGCATATATCTTTCCTTTCCTGAAATAATAATCATTTGTGCAGATTAATCAATAAAACCGTTGAAAGTAATGACCCTGCGCCCTCTCCTAACTTCGAGTGTCCTGTGTATGAGACGGAAGAAGAAAGTGATGAATGTATTCCTGATGAGATTTCCCGACTGCTTGAGCACGAGGAAGACACTATTCAGCCGTATAAAGAGCCGTTAGAAGTCATTAACTTGGGTTCTGAAGAGGATAAAAAGGAAGTCAAGATTGGGGCACTGCTTGGTCAAGATGTTAAGAAGAGGATGGTAGAGCTTCTTAAAAAGTATGTTGACATTTTTGCGTGGTCCTACCAAGATATGCCTGGGTTGGACACAGATATTGTGGAGCATCGTTTGCCGTTGAAACCAGAATGTCCTCCTGTCAAGCAAAAGTTAAGAAGGAGTCATCCTGATATGGCAGAAAAGATTAAGAATGAGGTCTTGAAACAGATTGATGCAGGTTTTCTTGTTACTTCTGTATATCCTCAATGGATTGCCAATATTGTGCCTGTTCCAAAGAAAGACGGAAAAGTTCGCATGTGCGTTGATTATAGAGATTTGAACAAAGCCAGTCCGAAAGATGATTTTCCTCTACCTCACATTGATATGTTGGTAGATAGCACTGCAAAGTTTGAAGTTTTCTCCTTTATGGATGGTTTTTCAGGATATAACCAGATTAAGATGGCACCTGAAGACATGGAAAAGACAACCTTCATTACACCATGGGGGACATTCTGTTACAAAGTGATGCCTTTTGGGTTGAAAAATGCTGGTGCGACATATCAGAGAGCCATGACTACTCTTTTCCATGATATGATGCACAAAGAAATTGAGGTTTATGTGGATGACATGATTGCCAAATCCCGGTCAGAAGAGGGGCACATGGAAGATCTTTTAAAGTTGTTTCAGCGTTTGAGAAAGTATCGTCTCCGCTTAAATCCAAACAAATGCACGTTTGGTGTCCGTTCTGGAAAGTTATTGGGTTTTGTTGTCAGTCAGAGAGGAATTGAAGTAGATCCTGATAAAGTCAAAGCAATTCAGGAAATGCCAGCACCAAAGACTGAGAAACAAGTGAGAGGTTTCCTCGGACGTCTGAATTATATCTCCAGGTTCATTTCCAATATGACTGCTACCTGTGAGCCGATCTTCAAGCTGTTAAAGAAAAATCAGGGATGTGTGTGGAATGAAGATTGTCAAAAAGCTTTTGACAACATCAAAAAATATCTGCTTGAACCTCCCATTTTGCTCCCTCCAGTTGAGGGAAGACCTCTGATTATGTACCTCACAGTGCTTGAAAATTCAATGGGATGTGTGTTGGGTCAGCATGACGAGTCTGGTCGAAAAGAGTATGCAATATACTACCTTAGCAAAAAGTTTACCGAGTGCGAAACAAGATACTCGCTGCTTGAGAAAACTTGCTGTGCTTTGGTGTGGGCTGCTCGCCGACTGAGACAGTATATGTTGAACCACACCACCCTATTGATCTCCAAAATGGATCCAATTAAGTATGTATTTGAGAAACCTGCATTAACTGGAAGGATTGCTCGCTGGCAAATGTTGCTATCAGAATATGATGTTGAATATCGAGCTCAGAAAGCTGTAAAAGGAAGTGTGTTGGCAGAGTACCTCGCTCACCAACCAATTGATGATCATCGATCTATCAGAATGGACTTCCCAGATGAAGATATAATGTATTTGAGATCTCAAGATTGGGATGAACCATTGCCAGAAGAAGGGCCGGATCCTGAATCCAAATGGGGTTTGATTTTTGATGGAGCTTCTAATGTTCATGGCCGTGGAATTGGCGCCATTATTGTCACTCCGCATGGATCACATGTTCCTTTCACTGCAAGGATATGTTTTGATTGTACAAATAATATTGCTGAGTATGAAGCTTGCATCATGGGACTTGAAGAGGCCATTAATCTGAGAATTAAGATTCTTGATGTTTATGGAGATTCTGCACTCGTGATTAATCAGATTAAAGGAGAATGGGAAACTCGTCATCCTGGTTTAATTCCTTACAAAGATTATGCCAGAAGGTTATTGACATTCTTCAACAAAGTTGAATTCCACCACATCCCTCGAGATGAGAATCAGATGGCTGATGCTTTAGCCACATTGTCCTCCATGTACAAAGTGAATTTCCATAATGAGGAACCTCAAATTACAATCAGGCGTCTTGATAGACCTGCTCATGTATTTGCAATTGAGGAAGCAACAGATGAAAAGCCTTGGTATTTCGATATTAAGCACTTCCTTCAGACTCAAGAGTACCCACTTGGGGCATCAAATAAAGACAAGAAAACTTTGAGGAGATTGGCTGGCAGTTTCTTCATCAATGCTGATGTTTTGTATAAAAGGAATTATGACATGGTTTTGCTCAGATGCGTGGATAGACACGAAGCAGACATGTTGATGCATGAAATTCATGAAGGTTCTTTTGGTACCCATGCCAATGGACATTCGATGGCTAAAAAGATGCTTAGAGCAGGTTACTATTGGTTGACAATGGAATCTGATTGCTACAAGTTTGTAAAGAAGTGTCACAAGTGTCAAGTGTATGCTGACAAGATTCATGTGCCTCCGACACTTCTCAATGTTATTTCTTCCCCATGGCCTTTCTCTATGTGGGGCATTGATATGATTGGCATGATTGAACCCAAGGCTTCAAACGAACATCGATTCATCCTGGTAGCAATCGATTACTTCACTAAGTGGGTAGGAGCTGCTTCATATGCTAATGTGACAAAGCAAGTTGTGGTCAGATTTATCAAAAACAACATCATCTGCAGATATGGTGTACCGAGCAAGATCATTACTGATAATGGCTCGAATCTGAACAATAGCATGATGAGAGAACTGTGTGAAAGCTTCAAGATTGAACATCACAACTCTTCGCCTTATAGGCCAAAGATGAATGGAGCTGTTGAAGCAGCAAATAAGAACATTAAGAAAATTGTGCAAAAGATGGTTGTTACGTACAAGGACTGGCATGAGATGCTCCCATTTGCTTTGCATGGGTACCGTACATCTGTTCGTACTTCAACAGGGGCAACTCCCTTTTCTTTGGTTTATGGTATGGAAGCAGTGCTCCCTATTGAGGTTGAGATTCCATCATTGAGAATTTTAATGGAAACCAAGTTATCTGAGGCTGAATGGTGTCAGAGCAGGTTTGATCAATTGAATTTGATAGAAGAAAAGAGAATGACGGCTTTATGCCATGGTCAGTTATATCAGAAAAGAATGAAGAAAGCATTTGATAAGAAGGTTCGACCTCGTGTATTCAGAGAAGGCGACCTCGTGCTCAAAAGGATCTTGTCTTTCACCTCCGATTCAAGGGGCAAGTGGACTCCTAATTTTGAAGGACCATATGTTGTTAAGAAAGCCTTCTCTGGCGGTGCATTAATTCTTGCAACTATGGATGGAGAGGAGCTCCCGCGTCCCGTGAATGCTGATGTAGTCAAGAAATACTTCGCCTAAATAAAAAAAGAACAGCTCGCTAAGTCGAAAACCTGAAAGGGCGGCTTAGGCAAAAAAGAGCGTCTCGGTGGACTGAAAACCCGAAAGGGCGGTCCAGGCAAAAATTAGAGACATAAACAGAATAAAATACCCGGTGGACTGAAAACCCGAAAGGGCGGTCCAGGCAAAAGTTAGGGATTCATGGCAAGTAACTACATCAGACAAGACTTGATCATCAGCAGTCATCTGTTTATCATGAAGAAGTTCGACACTTTTCAACGGAAGCCTTTGCTCAGGAATTCCCAGTTGAGAGAGAGGATGGGGTCATTACATTTCAATGTACCTTTTCCACAAAATTACCACTTTCCAAACTTTGTAATAATCCATGGGGTCTTGCCTTTTGCAGGCTACCATTCTATTAAGAAAGTTTGAGCCTTTACCTTTCATTTGGCAATCTTATTTCTTTCATATCTTCAAAATGTCATTTACTGTTGATAATAATTTTTGAAATAAAAAGAAAATTGATTTCAACAAAATCCTTTTGAAAATTATAAAAGAATTTTTGCTTTGATTCATGAGTGCATTACAAGGAATGAATATGTTGATGCAGAAGAATGTATTCCACTCAATGCACCTTTGGCCTGGTTCGAATATGGTTTAGAACTCAGTTACTGTGTTCTCTTAACTTCAATATTACCTAGCCTTCAAAAGATTGATAGCAATTTCTGCTATGATTTGGGACATGCCTGATTATGTCATCTTTGAACAACATCTCTTTCATCGTCAGTGGTACGTCGATGAATCATTTCCTTCTATATCATCAGTGGTACGGTGGTATATATCTCTTCATGCCTTCAGTGGAATGTTGGTATGTGTTATCGTCAGTGGTACGGCGGTACATCTCTTTCATCGTCAGTGGTACGTCGATGAATCATCTCCTTATATCATCAGTGGTACGGTGGTATATATCTCTTTCATGCCTCCAGTGGAACGTTGGTATGTGTTATCGTCAGTGGTACGGCGGTACATCTCTTTCATCGTCAGTGGTACGTCGATGAATTACATCTCCTTATATCATCAGTGGTACGGTGGTATATATCTCTTTCATGCCTTCAGTGGAACGTTGGTATGTGTTATCGTCAGTGGTACGGCGGTACATCTCTTTCATCGTCAGTGGTACGTCGATGAATTACATCTCCTTATGTCATCAGTGGTACGGTGGTATATATCTCTTTCATGCCTTCAGTGGAACGTTGGTATGTGTTATCGTCAGTGGTACGGCGGTACATCTCTTTCATCGTCAGTGGTACGTCGATGAATTACATCTCCTTATATCATCAGTGGTACGGTGGTATATATCTCTTTCATGCCTTCATTGGAACGTTGGTATGTGTTATCGTCAGTGGTACGGCGGTACATCTCTTCATCAGTGGTACGATGATCTGATTTCTGTTAACAGATGATGGATATTCAGATGCATACTTTCTCATCCCCAGTGAAAGAGGATGACCCCTTTTCTCATCCCCAGTGAAAGAGGATGCTATGACCTCTCTGACGCGAAGTGTTTTCCCCAGAGAAATTTCTTTTCCCACTAAAGTTCCGTCTCCAACAAAGTCTTGCCTTCCCCAGAGGAGTTCCTACTTGCAAGACATTTGTTTCCCCAGCGGAGTTATATCAAGACATTCGTTTTCCCCAGTGGATCACCTGATACTCCCCAGTGTTATCATTATCATCACATGCATTCATTAACATTGCATTGCATCTTAGGATCAAAAATTGTGTTTTATATATTTAAGTCTCTTCGATTTTTGTCAAAACGAAGATTTCCAATCATCGTATTTCCAAATCGAAGAAACTTAAATAGGGGCATCTGTCATACCCCAATTTTTGACCCTAAGATCCTATACCATTCATATCTCAATCACTAATCAAGAGCTTCACTTGGAAGTTTTGTTTATGGTGTTGCACTCACCTCATCAATGAGAGGGACCATCAAGCACCAATGATTGTTTATCTTGTATGTATATTATACTAACCCAAATACCAAAAATATTGCTTTGTTTCTTTGTAGGCTTTTGTTTTGTAGGTACCAAGTCAAGACATGCAATAAACAAGGCATTTTTCACTTTTCTGACTGATGAAATCGATTTCCCTACTGGGTAAATCGATTTCCCTGCAGCAATTTTCAACAAAATCACATTCTGGACAGCATGAAATCGATTTCCCTCCTGGGTAAATCGATTTCCCTAGTGTATTTTGCGCCAATTTCTCTTCTGGAACAGAGTGAAATCGATTTCCCTCCTGGGTAAATCGATTTCCTTCAGGCAAAATTCAAAAAAATATAAGGAGGGAAGCTTGACATCATTTTGGCACCTTTTTCTTTGATCATTTTACCAATTTTCCACCTCATCAAAATTAATCCCTTCATTAAACCCATTTTAACTTCATTTTACCATTTCTTACCATTTAAACACCATTTTAATCATCAATTAAACACAAGCTAATTACCAAACACAAAATGACCAAATTGCCACTACTCTTGCTCCAATTCTATAAATAGAGGCCTTGCCTCTCTCATTTCTGAAGCTTTGAGAGCCAACAAATCCCTTGCAATTTCTCTCCTCATCCCTGTCGCTACCGCGAAAAATGGAATCAGAGTCGCCACTAATATATTCATCCCATTGCGGGAAAGGAATATCAGAAACCTAACTCGAAACAAGAACAAGGTCTTTCGACCAGAGAATAGGGCACGGGAGTCGGTTACGCAAGGGGAAGGTGCTAGCACCCCTCACGCCCATCGTACTCGATGGTATCCACCTATGTTTGTTTCTATCTAAAGGGTGTCTAATGTCTAAAACCTAAATGCGAATGCATGCAAAAGAAATACGGGGAAAAGAAGGAATTATTTACAAGTGTGCTCGCTTAGGCCCCGCGACCCAATGCCTACGTATCCCTTACCAGGAATCAGAGCGACCGTAGTTCGGCTCACGATTTTCTGTTTGTTTTTGTGTTTTTTTAGTTGGGCGGAGTTAACGTTCGCGCTCTTGCATAAGGGATCGCCTAGGATGCGTACGAGCGGAAATAACGGTGCCCTTAGGTGCCAACAAGGCAAAAGAAAAAGGAATGATTGGTTTGTGTCTTTTAGGGTAATTCCATGATGACGAGAACCCTCTACAAGGTCTCGCATCACTTCCTCACTTTTGTTTTAAGTCTGAACATTTATTAGGTTTTTTGAAGTGTTTTTGGTTGGTGTTTTTTATGGGGATTTTAATTTGTGACTTAGATCATACCAAGAAGGAGTTTTTTTGAATATTAGAGAACACACATCGAGGCCTACGCCACAATCGCTTCTCTAAATAGCGGTTAAGAAATACACCGAGGCCTCACACCTCAATCATTTCTTCTCCGCTAAGTAAAAGAAATACAAAAAAGAAGTTCCTTTGTGAATATTTAGAGAATGCACATCGAGGCCTACGCCCCAATCGTTTCTCTAAATAACGGCTAAGAAATACATCGAGGCTTCACACCTCAATCATTTCTTCTCCGCTAAGTAGGAAAGAACATACATCGAGGCCTACGCCTCAATCATTTCTTTCCTATCACGAACTAAGGCAACGGTATGATCTTCATCGGTTTTTATTAAGTATTTTAAAAGTTGAAAAAGAAGAAGGAAAGAAAAACTAGCCTAAAATGATCGACTAGCCTAATGTTATGATTATGCCTAAACGTTAGGATTTAAAGAGAAAGACTAAGCCTAATGGTCATGAAGATTATAGGTCCTAAATCTATGGGAACATACGAGTGAAATTACAAGTAAAAATCACAAGTAAGCATAATACAAAATTAGTACAAAATTGACTAAAAGAAAGACTTGAAAATATAGCACAAAACATGAAAACAAATGATTCAAAATATAGCGCGAAATTGAAATAAAAGGACTATTTATTTTTATGGTCTTTATGTGAAAAAGAAGTCAAAACCAAGCAAAAGAGAAATAAAATAATTAGCCTAAACTAATATTTTTTATGAACATTTTTATATGTCAGAAATTGTATCAAGGTCTAAAAACAATGGGAGAAAAATGGTGATTTTGTTACCTAAAAATAAAGGAAAAAATTCTAAGTAAAGAACTAAATTCTACTAGTTTTGTATGTGAATCAGGGGGTGCAGATTGAAATGGATGGTGTAGTCAATAGGGCGCAGGGCCCATTGGAATGGCCCAAGGCTTGTTATTTTTTGTTACAGACTTTGTCAAAAACGTGTATGATCGGGTCAGAGTGGGGGTGAACCAGAAGCAATTTCGTATTAAGCCCAAATGAAGTGTTTGATCCAAACGATAGTTTTGATCCACATATTTTCATGATTTAAATTTTAATTCAATTAATAATAATAAAAAATAAATAAAAATAAAAATAAAATAAAGGGAAAGGGGATTAGGGTACCAATTGAGACGATTGGAATCTGCACGAGTCTTCTTCTCATCCGCGAACGGCGCCGGCGAATTCACTCCTTCCGGCGGGATCGCGGCGAGCACCACCGTGAATCAATGTTTTCCATCTCACCTTGTTCACCCTCGCGCATCATCTCTCACCGATTTCCTTCCATCATCGTTGTGAGTGATCAAAACAACATAACATTACCGGTTGCGAACGACGAACGGGAAGCCCAGAGTTACTCGGCGATCCTCGGTAAAAATCCTTTCGTTTCTGATTACGATTTCATCTCTCCCCTTCGCTTTTCCATTTCTGACTCGTTGTTGTTGTTGTGCGTTGAGGAGATGTTGTTGCGAAGATCGTCGTGAATAGGGATTGCAATGATGACACGTTGAAGATTGATGAAGATGAAGAGAGGAATTCTGACTGGTCAAGGGAGGGAGAAGAAGATTGAAGGTTAAAGATTCTGTTAGAGGTGATTTTCCTGTTACGATTTTCTTCTCCCTTCTGTTAGTTCTCTAATTCTATCTCTTCTGCCATTGAAGGTTATGATGGTGAGAAGGTTGAAGAACGATGAAGAGAGATTCAGAGATGGTCAGAGAGTGATGTGATTCAAGATGAAGATGGAATAGGCTCAAGGTGAGAAAAAATGGGAGGTTCTGAATTGGTGAAAAGAGGAAGATAAAGATTGAAGAGATGAATGATGGAGAGTGAGATATGAGGGTGGAGTGATGAAGAATGAAGGTTGGAAGTGGATGAAGGAGGTGGTGTCTGAATTCAGAGAGTGAAATTGGAGGTGATGAATGAATGAATCGAGAAGATTGAGTGATCCTCAATTCAGAGAGTGAGCTCTGCTATATATGGATTCAAAGATTAGTTTCTTTCTTGATTTTCAGTTATCCGTTTTCTCTTACTCCTTCTCCTTCTTTTTCTGTTATGGCCTTGAAACTGTTAAAAGGTAGTTACATGTTAGTGTGATTCTGTTATGATAGTTGGGTTAGTTACTAGGTGGTTAGGATTCTGTTTAGTTAGTTAGGGATTGATTAGAAGCTGTTAGGGACAGTTAGGGATTCGGTTAGGACTGTTATAAGGTAGTTAGGGAATCTGTTAGAGGTGGTTATTGATAGTTTTTCTGTTATGGTTTGTTTGAAGGTTAGTTGGGACTGAAGTTGGGTTTGTTGGTTGGTTAGAGGGTAGTTACGAAGCTGCCACAAGTTTGTTATAGAGGTTAGGGAGGTTATGAGAAAAACTGTTAGTAGTGAGGATTGGTTAAAGGAATACTTGAGCTTGGTTTTTTTTTTGTTTCGAGGGCGATTCTGTATGCTGACTTTGTGGTTCATGACTGTTTGTTAGTAGCAATAGGTCGCCTCTTCTTCTTTTCTTTGACTTGCAAGCATAGCTTGGAATTCACTATTCCTGAACTGATTTTTCTTTATGCCGAATCTGAATTGAGTTAATGAATGCAGGTCTGTGGTTTTGCGTGTGATTGGCTTATCGTTTTTCATGTATGCAGGCTGATTTTCATGTATGCACAAATAAGAATTACAGCTCCAGGAGGATCATCTTTGGAAGCAAGAGAAACATTAAGCAACAAGTCGCCAATAATCTTGCAACAGTTTAGGATACAGACAAACTTGTCTCTGGGTGCCTTGTACCTGTTGATCTTCTGCAATTTTTCTGTGCAAGCAACCATGATGTTTCATTCTGTAATGCTGGCTTGATGTCCAAATTTTCTGGTCAAATGAATTGTTGAGCTCTAGGATATAAGTCTGTAGAGTTTGCAAATAGTATAGAGGGAATGAATTTTTTTTTGTATTTTCTTTGTGATAGAATTGTATTTTTGGTAATGGATTTGTATGGATGTGATATTTGAAACGAATGGAGACTTTTGAATTTGACTGATGTTTGTAATACATGGACCTTGAATGTTTGGATGAAAGAAAAGATTTTTTTTTTTGTAATAAATTTTGTGGCCTTGGAACTTTGATGTTGTGAAACCTTAAAGGAAGCTTGCAAATCTTTTACCATCTCCCACATTCTTCAATTTATAGTGATTTCTCCTTAGATTGGAACTTGAAACATGTACTTGAATGTGAATTCATTGGCGATATTTGGACGTGACATGAATACGGTGGATATTTGGACGTGACATGAATACGGTGAATCGTTCTAGTCTTATGACTTTGAGTACCAAGAAATCTCATGCAAATGCTTGAGAACTTTATTTCACCTTAATCACCCTTGAAATTAAATCCGCCTCAAGTATAATGAACAAATTCCAATAAACTCGCATCTTCAACGAAACTCTTTCAATTTCATTTCCATTCATTAGTTCAAACCAAACCCGCATATTATTAGCACAAATAATGCCCTAAACACCATGCAATCTCCAAGTCCATCATCTTGCACCATAGTTCAACAGTGATCTTAGAATCAAACCACAATTCCTTTGGTCAACCATAGGGAAATAAACCCTTACACCCTGATTTCACATTTCGCTGCTGGAATCACCCGATGAATTAGACTTTAATTTCAATACACGCCTCATACTCAATATGACACCTTAGGCTTTCGAAATCTTTAATCCCAGTGCCAGGTTATTTGATTAATGAATGCAATGAATGATAGATGCCCTAATGGAAATGTGCATATGGACGCAAAAGCCTAAGTCAGTTAGCAATAAATATATGGGCAAATTTTGGGGTGCAACAGCTGCCCCTATTTAATCGTCTTAAACCTGAAGGTGAGATTGGCGCTAGCCTTTCGAACTTTCGAGGTGAAAGAAGATTAAATACTAAAGTACCAGAAAATTTGCGTTCAGAGTAACAGATGGATGACATTTTTCTTCTTCTTTTTTTTTGGACGCCTCCACTTAACAAGCTTCAGCAAGTAACAATATGATATTCCCGTAGGATTTCCTTAAAAGAAGGAAAAATTTGTGATGCCTATTTGCAACAGGCAAATGCAAGAGATTGGTTTGCCAGGACACTTTTTGGGAGTATACGACAAACATCCACAACTCGAAGGTTAGGACAACCACGACTCGAAGTCGGAAACTTAGAACTCACAACTCAAAGATTGAAAGACTCACGACTCGAGGTCGGAAACCCAAAACTCACAACTCAACGGTTGGAATCTCAGAACTCTCAAATCGACGGTTGGACAACAAAGGACTCACAACTCGACGGTTGGAATCTTCACGACAAAAGGTCGGAAACTCACGACTCGAGGTCGGAAAACAAAGGACTCACAACTCAATGGTTGGAATCTTCACGACAAAAGGTCGGAAACTCACGACTCGAGGTCGGAAAACAAAGGACTCACAACTCGATGGTTGGAATCTTCACGACAAAAGGTCGGAAACTCACGACTCGAGGTCGGAAAACAAAGGACTCACAACTCAATGGTTGGAATCTTCACGACAAAAGGTCGGAAACTCACGACTCGAGGTCGGAAAACAAAGGACTCACAACTCGATGGTTGGAATCTTCACGACAAAAAGTCGGAAACTCACGACTCTAGGTCGGAAAACAAGGGACTCACAACTCGATGGTTGGAATCTCATTAGATCTGAAGGGGTATGCCGATAACCACCGGACTTGAACGGGGAGAACTAAACAATATTAGACCTGACCGAAGGATGCCCATAACCACGGGACTTGAAAGGGATGCCCATAACCACGGGACTTGAAAGGGATGCCAATAATCATTGGACTTGACTGCAAGAAGACTAGTAATGACCAGACTCTTATTGGAGATGTTATCAAACACTGTATTTGCAAGGAAACGTTGACGCTTGCGAAGCCTAAGAATTACATGGATCCCTCAGGCCAAAGGCAGGTGTAATTCTACCAAAGTGACAATCACTTGAATTGCCACACACAAAGTATGGTTTATCCAAATGATTGATCTCTGCAAATGGGAAATAACCAATGAAACAATGATCTTGATGAAGAAAGACTTTGTATTCAATCCACACTGGAGAGAGAAAATGAGACTTCTTCTGGGGATATATTATATTGTGCCCTTGGAGCGTACACAAACTGGCTTATGCATTGATGCATGTTTGAATTTTTCTTTAGCGTAATGCTCCATTTTCATGGAAATGCTACGCATTTTTGTAGATGCAATGTGAATGCAATGATTACTATATGCAAGGCGCCAAATAAAGGCAATAGTGTGATAGAGAAGCAAAATCATTGGGGTCCCTTCGGGGAGTATTCCATTGAATTTCATTTTTGACCTCGGGAGAGGTAAACACCAGGGAGAATCCCCTTAGTGTTAAGGATTCTGTGGGGGTGCCAATAAACATTGGACTTTGACTTGCAAGATACACTTCTGATTGTTGACTTGAAGAATACTTTTTGACTTCTCACCATGTGCCATAGCTCGGAGAATTTTCATCCTGACGAGAACTCTTGATGAGGAACTCTTGGTTGAGAGAAGGAAAACAACTCCTAGGAGAAATAAACTCCTACGCTTGAAGAATGGATCAAAATCTCAGGAGAAATAAACTCCTATGCCTGGGGAGGAATAAAGTCTCAGGAGAAATAAACTCCTATGCTTGGGGGAGAGTAACTTGCTGGGGGAAATCATTATGATGCTTCTCCATTATGTGATGATCACATTACAAGTGAATGATGATTCCCAAAAGATTGTGCCCCAGGCTGACTGGATTTGAGAGAGATTCCTCGATTGGATTGCCCCAGATTAAGTGGATTGGAGAGATCACACTTCGACTTGATTGCCCCTGATTGGTTGAATTTGAGAGGTTAAACCTCGAATTAATTGCCCCAGATAGGCTGAACTCACGAGAGAGATCCCTCGTCGTGATTGCCCCTGATTATGCGCATCTTATCAGACTCCTTTAGTTTACTTCCCTTAAGATCCCACAAATCATGGAAGTAACTTTACCATACTCAAAAGAGTATTCAAAACTTTTAGGGTAATCAAACAAATAGAGTATCCACTGCTCCTGCTCAACGGAGTATTCAAACAACTTGCTTTGATCTCTGAAATGATAGATTTTTGCTTTACGGAGTTCTCAAGTCTTTTTACTTTGAAATGATCCAGCTCTTTATGGATTCTCATCATGGAAACTTCCTTGATGTTTAAGCAAATGTTCTGTATGCAAAAGAATATTAATTCTAGACAATTCTAATACAAAGCCTATGCTAGTCTTGAAGTTTAAAACTTTTTATGCAATGAGGTTACAACCTCTTGTGAATGGAATGCAAAGCGGGCGTACAATACCAACATACATGTGTTACGCTTCATTGAGAGTCAGTAAACACTATCTCATTGGAGTGCGTTTTCGAAATAAACCCTACTTCAATTAGGACTTTTAAGGGTTGTAACTTGGCCGGGTTCATGGTTTTTTGAAACAAAGGATTTTTAGGCTCAAAATTATTTAGTGCCCACCCCCTTCGTGATGTTCTCCACTCCTAAGTTCAGTTAACTCAACATGAGTGCTCGTCCCTCACCAGGAATTTTTTTTGAGATGGTTGAGGAATCAATGAGGTATTTCGGACATGGCAGTCGCTCACCTTTTATTCTTTAGATTTATCGTCACACGATTTTGTTCTTGCTTTATTTTCACCATTATTTTTCTTTTTACGGCTATATTTTTCTTTCATCCCCTTTCTTTTCTTTTCTTTTTTGCTATTTTTCTTTCCTTTTTTTTTCTGAGCAAGTCGTGTGACGTCGCATTTCCTTTGATTCGTTGGAAGTGATTGCGACTGCCTCATTCCATGATTGATGAAGGATTACCATTGTGGTATCATCATATTTTTTCTCTTGGTAGGTGAAGGATAACCATCACGGTTTTTGATTTTCCTCAACCTTTGGAAGGATAGCCATTGTTGTATCCTTAAATGCATATCATTTGGTGAGTTTTGAACACTCGGTCAAGTTAAATGAACACTACCCTGCCCCAAGGTTAAAAATAAGGGTTTTTTTCTGATTAGAAAAGAAACTCCTACTTCAAGGCTCAAAGGGGTTGACGAGGGTCTATCTCCCTTATATCTCCGGTGTTTGGGGATTTGAAACAATGCCTGTACATCATCAGTAGGGTCTTATTCAAAAACACACAATAAGGGATTTTGCATTTTTTTCTTTCATCCTTCTCCCTCCGCTCGTTGCCTAAGCAAGATATAAGTAAAGTTGGTATCGTAATGCCAAAAACTTTTTTTTTTGAGTGAAAACGAATGGATTACTTCAAGACAAACATAAACAATGTATTATGATTTTTATTCAGAAATTAACAAATTTTTACATGCTAGCAATGCTTAAACAAACAAAGAAAGATTACAAATGAAAATGCAGTAGAGAACCAAATGAATGACCATTATTGAGGAGACTTGACTCCGTATGGGCTTATTGATCTTGAATACTTTCTGCAGTTCCTTCCAAAAACTTCAGATTACTTCAAAAGGAAACTTCAACGAAGTCACCCAAGAGTTGTAATTATTATTTTCTTTTTACTCTTTCTTTTACTTTAGGGATTTGAGCAATGCGAGTGAGGCAATGCTCAAGATAAGAGTACGTCTTGCTTATCCCTCGTGCGGGAGCCCCAAGCATATTCGTTGAAGAAGTATTTGCCATCAAACATGGAGGAACCTTGCGTGGTCACCAAATTTAGAGAGACTACTTGTTGCAAAGAGAGCTCAAACACCAACTGAAACACCAATCTCCACGGATACAACTGAGCATAAGAACCTTGAGAATGAGAGATGCTTCTACAAAACATTCTTGATTTCCCTTTTTTGAAAAGATTCTGACAAAGTTGCTCGAGAATTTGGGGTGCTTTTATTATTATCATACCAACCGGTTCAAACAAGGAAATAACCGTTCACAAAATAGGAAGTACTGAAATGAGAATACGGAAATGAAATGATGATTGCCATAGTTGAGGAGACTTGACTCCGTATGGCCTTATTGCTTCAGAAGACCCACTGAGTCAACAGAGAACTTCAATCTTGGCCCTCGGGTATGAAAGTGATAGCCTTGGAATCAATCAGGTCTTGAACCTTATCTTTGAATGGTTGACAATCTTCAATCGAATGGCCAGGTGCCCCAGCATGGTAGCCACAACTAACATCAGGGTCAAATCCCTCATGATACGGGAAACGGACAGGCTTCAGTTGCTTTGGTTGCTTTGGTTCTACCAAGGAAAGATTGATCAAGTGAGAAAGCAGCTTATCATGAGTCATAGGAATGGGATCGTACACTCTTTTTGGCTTTCTATGCCTCTGTCTACCTTGTGGGTGACGATTATGCTGATAATTCCACCTTTGGGGCACACACTGACCTGATTGATCCTTCGGGATAAGCTTTGGTTGAACAAACCGAGCGGGAGGTTGACTGAAAGTTGCAGCACAAACTTGTGGGTCATCCTGAACAGGAGTAACTTCTAACATTTCAGGAGAATAATCAAGAGATTCCTCTTCATAATCAGAAACTGCATTGGCCTCTTCATTCACTTGCTTAGGGAATTCAGAAAGAGTACCAAAAACTTGGACATTACCATTCTTAATACCATGCTCCATTCGTTCTCCGACACGTACCAATTCTGCAAAATCAGAGGCTTTACATGCAGCCAAACATTGGTAGTACGGGCTTTCCATCACATCCTTGAACATATCCATGAGCTCTTTCTCTAAGAGTGGAGGTTGAACTCTAGCAGCTAATTCTCTCCATCTTCGGGCATATTCTCTGAATGATTCATCAGTTTTCTGAGTCAAAGCTTGAAGTTGCATTCTGGTCGGAGCCATGTTGCTATTGTGCTTGTAACGCTTGACAAAGGCTTCTGCTAGTTCTTTCCAAGTTCGGACATTGGTTTTTTCGAGTTGATTATACCACTCAAGAGATGTGCCACTGAGGCTATCCTGAAAGAAATGCATTAACAGCTTGTCATTCTCAGCATAAGGAGTCATTTTGTTGCAAAATGCCTTGACATGAGCTATCGGACACGTGGTACCCTTGTACTTCTCGAAGTTGGGGACTTTGAACTTAGCAGGGATCTTGATACCAGGCACTAGGCACAAACCAGCAGCGTCTAAATCAATAGAGTCACGACCTTCCATGGCTTTCAACCTTTCATCCAGGAGGTGGAACCTTTTGTCAAATTCGTTAATCGGGAACCTGAAGGCTTCAAATTCTGAATTATTCTCATGATGCGAAGTCTCCTTAACAGGAATTGGAATCTCAACAGTATTTCTAACATTCTGATTCACAAGACCTTCTCCTGGGTTGAGATTAGCACTTGCATTTGGCCTTTGAAGAACCTGTCTCAACTCTTCGTGTCTAAAAGCAAGGGCTTGAATAGCCTCCATACACTGATTCAGGTTAATCCCCATTTCTGTCCTCATCTGAGTTAAGTCCTCACGGAGTTGTTCCATCATTAATCTTCGAGCACGTAGCGGTGAGAAGTCAATTTGTTGTTGAAGTCAAAATCTGAATAAAAAGGGCCCCCATAAGCTTCTGATAGAACCATGAAATGCATGATAGTGTGAATGCATGTTTCATTTCTAAGGGATCCTAAAGTCATTTCATCAACTTTTATTTCTCTTTTATTCTCTTTTTTTTTTTTTTTTTTTGCATATAGTATCTTTTCTTTTCTTTTTCTTTTCCATCTTTTTTGTTTTTCTACTTTTTTCCGTTTCCTTTTTTTTTTTTTTTTTGGAAACAGACTTTAGAATCCCCCACAAATGAAGTGGATAAAGTAGTGATGTTATGCAATGCAAAAGCATGGGATCAAGGTCCATATAATCTTAGTAACCACTGTACAATCCTCTGAATAACTGATGTAAAGCCTCGGTAGGTCAAATGTCATGAGATCTAAGGTCCGACACCTTTTTGAATACGAGGAGAACCAATAGTCACCAACAGAACTGAATAGTCACCAACGGTACCTGTCATGTATATCCCTCCCCACTCACGGGTGAATCTAGGCCAGGGTAGGTCAAAATGGCAACCAGCGTTATCAGTCCTCCTGAGGTACCACCATTGTTGCATCTACATGCCAACAATGATACCCCATTTGGACCTCGACTGGGCGTGGGTCTCATGATCGCACTAGACAAGACCTGACATCTCATCGGCGTCATGACTATCCACTCTATCCTAGGTATCCTATGTGTCAACTCTGGCCTGGGTATTGGGCCTTTTACCTCATAGAACATCCCACCCAACCTGCAAACAGAGAAAATATGTGGCCCCCACGGGGACCCATAATATAGTCCAGATGCATGCGAAAAGTAAACATGATATGCAAGCAGGAAAATAGACATGATATGCAAGCACATATATACAATATGTAAATAAATAAACAAACAAAATAACACCCAATAAAAGAAACAAACAAAGGCTAGGATCGACTCGCTAAGAATGGACCAGCACAGGTCTATAACATCCCCAGCAGAGTCGCCAGCTGTCGCTACCGCGAAAAATGGAATCAGAGTCGCCACTAATATATTCATCCCATTGCGGGAAAGGAATATCAGAAACCTAACTCGAAACAAGAACAAGGTCTTTCGACCAGAGAATAGGGCACGGGAGTCGGTTACGCAAGGGGAAGGTGCTAGCACCCCTCACGCCCATCGTACTCGATGGTATCCACCTATGTTTGTTTCTATCTAAAGGGTGTCTAATGTCTAAAACCTAAATGCGAATGCATGCAAAAGAAATACGGGGAAAAGAAGGAATTATTTACAAGTGTGCTCGCTTAGGCCCCGCGACCCAATGCCTACGTATCCCTTACCAGGAATCAGAGCGACCGTAGTTCGGCTCACGATTTTCTGTTTGTTTTTGTGTTTTTTTAGTTGGGCGGAGTTAACGTTCGCGCTCTTGCATAAGGGATCGCCTAGGATGCGTACGAGCGGAAATAACGGTGCCCTTAGGTGCCAACAAGGCAAAAGAAAAAGGAATGATTGGTTTGTGTCTTTTAGGGTAATTCCATGATGACGAGAACCCTCTACAAGGTCTCGCATCACTTCCTCACTTTTGTTTTAAGTCTGAACATTTATTAGGTTTTTTGAAGTGTTTTTGGTTGGTGTTTTTTATGGGGATTTTAATTTGTGACTTAGATCATACCAAGAAGGAGTTTTTTTGAATATTAGAGAACACACATCGAGGCCTACGCCACAATCGCTTCTCTAAATAGCGGTTAAGAAATACACCGAGGCCTCACACCTCAATCATTTCTTCTCCGCTAAGTAAAAGAAATACAAAAAAGAAGTTCCTTTGTGAATATTTAGAGAATGCACATCGAGGCCTACGCCCCAATCGTTTCTCTAAATAACGGCTAAGAAATACATCGAGGCTTCACACCTCAATCATTTCTTCTCCGCTAAGTAGGAAAGAACATACATCGAGGCCTACGCCTCAATCATTTCTTTCCTATCACGAACTAAGGCAACGGTATGATCTTCATCGGTTTTTATTAAGTATTTTAAAAGTTGAAAAAGAAGAAGGAAAGAAAAACTAGCCTAAAATGATCGACTAGCCTAATGTTATGATTATGCCTAAACGTTAGGATTTAAAGAGAAAGACTAAGCCTAATGGTCATGAAGATTATAGGTCCTAAATCTATGGGAACATACGAGTGAAATTACAAGTAAAAATCACAAGTAAGCATAATACAAAATTAGTACAAAATTGACTAAAAGAAAGACTTGAAAATATAGCACAAAACATGAAAACAAATGATTCAAAATATAGCGCGAAATTGAAATAAAAGGACTATTTATTTTTATGGTCTTTATGTGAAAAAGAAGTCAAAACCAAGCAAAAGAGAAATAAAATAATTAGCCTAAACTAATATTTTTTATGAACATTTTTATATGTCAGAAATTGTATCAAGGTCTAAAAACAATGGGAGAAAAATGGTGATTTTGTTACCTAAAAATAAAGGAAAAAATTCTAAGTAAAGAACTAAATTCTACTAGTTTTGTATGTGAATCAGGGGGTGCAGATTGAAATGGATGGTGTAGTCAATAGGGCGCAGGGCCCATTGGAATGGCCCAAGGCTTGTTATTTTTTGTTACAGACTTTGTCAAAAACGTGTATGATCGGGTCAGAGTGGGGGTGAACCAGAAGCAATTTCGTATTAAGCCCAAATGAAGTGTTTGATCCAAACGATAGTTTTGATCCACATATTTTCATGATTTAAATTTTAATTCAATTAATAATAATAAAAAATAAATAAAAATAAAAATAAAATAAAGGGAAAGGGGATTAGGGTACCAATTGAGACGATTGGAATCTGCACGAGTCTTCTTCTCATCCGCGAACGGCGCCGGCGAATTCACTCCTTCCGGCGGGATCGCGGCGAGCACCACCGTGAATCAATGTTTTCCATCTCACCTTGTTCACCCTCGCGCATCATCTCTCACCGATTTCCTTCCATCATCGTTGTGAGTGATCAAAACAACATAACATTACCGGTTGCGAACGACGAACGGGAAGCCCAGAGTTACTCGGCGATCCTCGGTAAAAATCCTTTCGTTTCTGATTACGATTTCATCTCTCCCCTTCGCTTTTCCATTTCTGACTCGTTGTTGTTGTTGTGCGTTGAGGAGATGTTGTTGCGAAGATCGTCGTGAATAGGGATTGCAATGATGACACGTTGAAGATTGATGAAGATGAAGAGAGGAATTCTGACTGGTCAAGGGAGGGAGAAGAAGATTGAAGGTTAAAGATTCTGTTAGAGGTGATTTTCCTGTTACGATTTTCTTCTCCCTTCTGTTAGTTCTCTAATTCTATCTCTTCTGCCATTGAAGGTTATGATGGTGAGAAGGTTGAAGAACGATGAAGAGAGATTCAGAGATGGTCAGAGAGTGATGTGATTCAAGATGAAGATGGAATAGGCTCAAGGTGAGAAAAAATGGGAGGTTCTGAATTGGTGAAAAGAGGAAGATAAAGATTGAAGAGATGAATGATGGAGAGTGAGATATGAGGGTGGAGTGATGAAGAATGAAGGTTGGAAGTGGATGAAGGAGGTGGTGTCTGAATTCAGAGAGTGAAATTGGAGGTGATGAATGAATGAATCGAGAAGATTGAGTGATCCTCAATTCAGAGAGTGAGCTCTGCTATATATGGATTCAAAGATTAGTTTCTTTCTTGATTTTCAGTTATCCGTTTTCTCTTACTCCTTCTCCTTCTTTTTCTGTTATGGCCTTGAAACTGTTAAAAGGTAGTTACATGTTAGTGTGATTCTGTTATGATAGTTGGGTTAGTTACTAGGTGGTTAGGATTCTGTTTAGTTAGTTAGGGATTGATTAGAAGCTGTTAGGGACAGTTAGGGATTCGGTTAGGACTGTTATAAGGTAGTTAGGGAATCTGTTAGAGGTGGTTATTGATAGTTTTTCTGTTATGGTTTGTTTGAAGGTTAGTTGGGACTGAAGTTGGGTTTGTTGGTTGGTTAGAGGGTAGTTACGAAGCTGCCACAAGTTTGTTATAGAGGTTAGGGAGGTTATGAGAAAAACTGTTAGTAGTGAGGATTGGTTAAAGGAATACTTGAGCTTGGTTTTTTTTTTGTTTCGAGGGCGATTCTGTATGCTGACTTTGTGGTTCATGACTGTTTGTTAGTAGCAATAGGTCGCCTCTTCTTCTTTTCTTTGACTTGCAAGCATAGCTTGGAATTCACTATTCCTGAACTGATTTTTCTTTATGCCGAATCTGAATTGAGTTAATGAATGCAGGTCTGTGGTTTTGCGTGTGATTGGCTTATCGTTTTTCATGTATGCAGGCTGATTTTCATGTATGCACAAATAAGAATTACAGCTCCAGGAGGATCATCTTTGGAAGCAAGAGAAACATTAAGCAACAAGTCGCCAATAATCTTGCAACAGTTTAGGATACAGACAAACTTGTCTCTGGGTGCCTTGTACCTGTTGATCTTCTGCAATTTTTCTGTGCAAGCAACCATGATGTTTCATTCTGTAATGCTGGCTTGATGTCCAAATTTTCTGGTCAAATGAATTGTTGAGCTCTAGGATATAAGTCTGTAGAGTTTGCAAATAGTATAGAGGGAATGAATTTTTTTTTGTATTTTCTTTGTGATAGAATTGTATTTTTGGTAATGGATTTGTATGGATGTGATATTTGAAACGAATGGAGACTTTTGAATTTGACTGATGTTTGTAATACATGGACCTTGAATGTTTGGATGAAAGAAAAGATTTTTTTTTTTGTAATAAATTTTGTGGCCTTGGAACTTTGATGTTGTGAAACCTTAAAGGAAGCTTGCAAATCTTTTACCATCTCCCACATTCTTCAATTTATAGTGATTTCTCCTTAGATTGGAACTTGAAACATGTACTTGAATGTGAATTCATTGGCGATATTTGGACGTGACATGAATACGGTGGATATTTGGACGTGACATGAATACGGTGAATCGTTCTAGTCTTATGACTTTGAGTACCAAGAAATCTCATGCAAATGCTTGAGAACTTTATTTCACCTTAATCACCCTTGAAATTAAATCCGCCTCAAGTATAATGAACAAATTCCAATAAACTCGCATCTTCAACGAAACTCTTTCAATTTCATTTCCATTCATTAGTTCAAACCAAACCCGCATATTATTAGCACAAATAATGCCCTAAACACCATGCAATCTCCAAGTCCATCATCTTGCACCATAGTTCAACAGTGATCTTAGAATCAAACCACAATTCCTTTGGTCAACCATAGGGAAATAAACCCTTACACCCTGATTTCACATTTCGCTGCTGGAATCACCCGATGAATTAGACTTTAATTTCAATACACGCCTCATACTCAATATGACACCTTAGGCTTTCGAAATCTTTAATCCCAGTGCCAGGTTATTTGATTAATGAATGCAATGAATGATAGATGCCCTAATGGAAATGTGCATATGGACGCAAAAGCCTAAGTCAGTTAGCAATAAATATATGGGCAAATTTTGGGGTGCAACAATCCCTACCAAATTCACCAAAGCTCTTTTTCTTTCATAAAGTTTGTGAGTCACATCTTGAACCTCACAAACTTTGAGCTAAACCACCATCCATTTCACTCTTTTTCTTCAATTGTTGAGAGATCAAGATTTGTGTTGGTGATTCTTGAAGTAGATCCAAGTTTGTGCAAGATTTGGTAAATTTTCTTCATCCTTTTTGTGTATCATGATGTAGATCCTTTGTGGTTTGTGTTCAATGCATCTTTGATGCTATATTGGTGCTATTTGTTGTTGATTTGATGGAAAATTCGTGCTCCAATTGATGTGTGATCATAAGGTGTTTGTATGTTTGTTCAAGTCAAGCTTTATGTCTCTAAATGCTGTTTTTGCTGGATTTTGCACTGAGGAAATCGATTTCCTTAAGGCTGAAATCGATTTCCTGCTGAACGTAACTTGTTTTTTTTGAAAACTGCACTATGGAAATCGATTTCCCCCTGCATGAAATCGATTTCCTGCTGGCAGAATGTGTTTTTTTTGCCTTTTTATGCTTGTTTTGGCTTCCTACTTCCTCCACTTCATTAATATCATTGGATCTAGGATGTTGATAGGTTTGAAATGACCTAATCCATAATATTAGATGAATGATACTAATGATAGTGTGAGTTGATTATCTTTTATGTTTTCATTCTTATTTTCATCTTATCTTTCTTTTGATCGATGAAAGTCTTAACATCTTGAGAATTCTATGGATTCTTGATGAAGACTAGATCAATTTGTGTTCATTCTTATCTCTTCATCTTATCTTTCTTTTGATCGATGAAAGTCTTAATATCTTGAGAATTCTATGGATTCTTGATAAAGACTAGATCAATTTGTTTCTATTCTTATCTTTTTCATCTTGTTTTCTTTTGATCGATGAAAGTCTTAACATCTTGAGAATTCTATGGATTCTTGATAAAGACTAGATCAATTTGTTTCTATTCTTATCTTTTTCATCTTGTTTTCTTTTGATCGATGAAAGTCTTGACATCTTGAGAATTCTATGGATTCTTGATGAAGACTAGATCAATTTGTTTTCATTCTTATGATTATTTTTTGTGAATTTTGTTCTTATTCCTCCATTTCATTAATATCATTGGATCTAGGATGTTGATAGGTTTGAAAGAACCAAATCCATAATATTAGATGAATGATATTAATGATAGTGTGAGTTGATTATCTTTATGCATTTTATCTTCTCCTTCTCCTTTTTTTCTTTTGATCGATGAAAGTCTTAATACTTTGAGAATTCTTATGGATTCTTAGTGAAGACTAGATCGTTACCTATTTTCTTTTCGTGCGGTATTGCTTTCGGAAGGCGATCTACATATCGTTCTTCTCGCATGCATTAGCACATAAAGTTTTGACCGGCCTCGTTGTAGGGTGATTTCTACATAAATCACTTGGCGATCTGCTTAACATAGCGCAATATTTCGTGTCCCGAATAAAAAAGATCAAACATGGAAGAGAATTGTATGCGGTTGATTTAAGACTTGTGGAGGTTTTTATCGTGTAGTCGCTATGATTTTATCAAGCTTCTGATAAGCCCCATTGACTTTAAATCCGAGTACATCATTCACTCACCATCGATCTCTTACTAACTTTGATAACATACTTGACAAGTTTCAAGATGGTTATCTTTAACATTTAACAACTAACTTTAATTTCCGCACCTTTACTATACCGCTCTTTATATTACCGCTCTTTATATTTCTCGCTTTATCGCTTTATTTTATCATTTCATCATATTTACTTTCCGTCATTTTTCTTTTGTCCACTTGGACCATACTTTATTTTTTCGCTAAAACACTAATAAATAACCAAAATCTAAAAAATACATAAGGTTCTCTTTGGACTATCGGTTACTATCCCTAGCGCTCTGGAGATTCGGACTTATGGACCTAGTACCTCTGGACTCATTCTATTATTATCCTGTGATTGTTCTGTCTGTCTGGCATTGTGCTGTTGTATGTTTTTGTGTGCAGGTATTTCCTTGAAAGCCCTTGATGGTTAATTCCAAGGCATTGAAATAAGGATTTTACCCGAAAACAGCCGTTACTCTGCCCGATTTTCGTCAGAATTTTAATGTGTTTAATGCAAAGTGGTGCTAAGACGATAAGTTCATGTGGATCCCCAAGTGTTAATGTGTTGGTATTGATAAATCCAAAGGATGGGAAAACTACCTTGGCTCTTAATGTCGAGTGTTGGCTTCTTATTCGGTTAGACCGTTTCTTTCCTTAGCTTTTATTTTACGCACTAGGTTAGCCTCTTCATCTCCTCCCATTATTAAATTTTCAAAATCTTCTCCCTTTTTCCAAAATGTTCTTATGTTTGCAAACCTTTTTCAAAACCTTTTTCTCAAAAATATCTTTCGCCCTTCGTGGCTTTTCTTCAAAAGTTTAGACACCGTTAACTGTCGAAACGAGTGGTTATACCCCACGATTTTGAAATTGATTGATAATAACGAGATCTTTTCCGCGTGAGAGAGCTAGTGGCATACTCGTTGATTTTATCCGAGTTGGAGCCCTTCTTTCATTTGCGATGCAAAGAACTTGTTTGTTCTCATGCTCAAGATCAATGGCTGAGTATTTCTCTCTAACGACACCAAAGTGTTTATTCGTTTTAAAAACGTTTTTCCCAAAAGCGGAACTACATTAGCTCTGACTTCTCCATTGCACCGAGGAGGTATGTAGGCCCAAAGCTTAACGCTTTGCCGAGCTTATTTTGAAAATAAACAAACTCGTTTTTTAGCACACACACACACAGATTTTCAAAAAGGTTCCCGTGGAGTACCACGGATATGAGGGGTGCTTTAAACCTTCCCCTCATATAATCAACACCCGAACCTGAGTTCTCTTTCTTGTTTTAAAAACAAAACTTTGGGTTTTACGTTCTTTTCCCTTTTCCTTTGAAAAAATAAAGCGCGGTGGCGATTTCAAAACGGAATATTGATTCGAGTCAATCCCATGGCTTCGATGTCAGATTTTCCCCGCTACAATAGCGCTTCGTCTCTTGGAACTTCTTCGACTGTCTTGGCAGGTACTGGTGACAAGGATGATATTACTAAACTCCTTCATCAGATATGAGAGAAGTTCTTTGAAACCAACCTCGTCGAAGCTCTCAGCAAGGATTCCACCAAATATTATGGCCTAAACAACCTTATGAAGAAAGTGGATTTACTTCTTGTTCCAGTGGAAATCTCAGAAGTCATTGTTTTGTTGAGTTCTCTGATTGAACAACTCCAATCCGATCTCCTTCGAAAACGGGATATTGACGGACAACTCACAGCAAAAATGACTTCTCGCAGTTCTTCATGGGAAGCTGCTAACGATGCAACGAAGAGGGTTGAAACCCTTAAGCTCGAGCGTTTGAAGAACCAACGAGAATATGAAGAGTGTGAGACAAATATCAAAGCCTGGAAAAAAGAAATTGAGCAACTCAAAGGGAAGATAAAGGATGCCCAGTCTCGTCAGGTGGAAATCCAAAAAACCAATCAAGATGAATTAACTGAAGTGGCACAGTCAGGGATTCGACACTTCGAGACGGCACAGCAGCTAGTGCCAGAGATCGAAGAACTGAAAAGACAACAGGCGTTGATCGAACGTCATATGTCCTTTTGGGAGATCCAGTACTCGAAGATAAAAGATAACCTTCCCAAAGATTTTAATTAGTTTCTTCGAACCTTGTACTCTTTTTTGTGCTGCGTACTTATCTTGTTTTGTAATCAAATTTCTCCAAGAATATATATATGTGCAACTTTATCTTTCAATCTCCCCACATATTTTATTGTGTAATTATCATAAGTAATGTCTTAGCAATTCTCTAAAACTTGCCAAAATATACTTTTTCCAGTGTCACAGTAATTTTAATAAATGTAACCACGTGACATGATTATCCTTCGCAGCCCTTTGAGCCTAGACTTGACGTTTCTACTACCCTTAGCCGTAACCATCATTGAAAGCTGACGTCACCTTTTCCAAAACGTCTATTTGAGACGTGCGTGCATCAGTTCTCATCATGATTACATTTCAACTTCCAAGGGCGGGAAACGGCGGAAGACATAACTTCTCTTTGGAATACCAAACGCAGTCCAATCAAACATTAAAATAAACCGTTCCTCTACTGCCAACTTATTCTATATAAAGGGTTGGCATTCCACTTCTTCCTTCACACTTTCTTCAAACTTTTGCCCAAAATTTTCGTTTCTTCTTGCATCCTCTCAAATACAGAGTCAGAAAAAAAAACCTTCTCCAACCTTTTCTTGTCCAAATGGCACTACCCCTAACTTATGCTAACATCAGGGCTTGCATCAAGAAAGAATTCAGAATCTCTGAAGAAGAACTTGATGAAAACTTTATCAATATCGGTGCCCTCTTTGCTAACCAAGAGCTTGACTTTTACCATGAAATCCTGGAGGGATCTGTTTATCCCAATATGTTGGCAGACTTTTGGATGTTTGCGTCTCTGCGTATAGATCCGGAAGGCAGAACCACTATCGTCTCTGAGGTTCAAAGGGCCCATATCACTATCACTCCTTCCACCATCTCCAACCTGCTGAGATGCAATAACTCTGGGGAGACTTTTGACGACAATACCTTCAACATGACCACCCATCTTATGTTGAGGACTCTTATGGATAATGATCCTTTCAGCGCCAAGGTCATCAGGGTTTGGCACCAACTCCTCGTGGGCAACTTTCGTCCATGCAACCATGATCAAAATAGCATCATGGTGGAGGATTTGGAGTTTATACTCTGTGCCCTCCGTGGGAAGAAGATTAACTTCCCTCTGATGATCTTTAAAGGACTTGTTGAAGCCGTTTCCATGGCTGCTGCTCGACAAGGTGTGGTAACATGTCTTCCATATGGAAGACTCTTGTCCTACATGTTCCTTAAAAAGGGAATAGTGAGAAGGATGCGTAGATCTGGATCCTTGGACATGTTCGAGGCGGAAAGCTTGCTCCTGCTGTCCCTAGAGGGTTTAGATCAAAGGATCAACTAGGAGGTGGGTTGTTTTAGGCTTCATGTTTTGAATTTTGTAATCCTCAATGTTCTTAGGAACCACCTTCTATGTAACGAATGTACTCCTTTGGTATTAATGAAAAATATTTTGGCATTTCTCTGGCTTCTTACTGTATTTACCATGCATGTTTGTTTGAACATACATCCATTTTGGTGTTAGTTCAACCATTTTGGCCTACGTAATATACTTCGAATATCTACGTTTTTGTAAGAATCTTTACTTCATGCATGCTTGGTTTGTATCTTTTCAGATGCTTTCCATTTACCCTTAAAATCCTACGATCTTCTGCCAATTCTTCTATTTCATAAGCGTTATTTGAAAACACTTTCAAGATTCGAAAGGGTCCCTCCCAATGTAGGGACCATTTACCAAGTGCTTGATTCTTTCGATCTATAGGTAAAATAGCTTTCCAAACTAAGTCATTATTAATAAACTTTTACCTTTCACCTTTTTATTGTATGCTCTGGACACTCTTTCTTTTTGTCTTTTTATCATCTCCAATGCTCGAAGTCTGTCTTCGTCCAAATCTACTAATTCATTCATCATTAATTCCCAATACATATTTGGAGGGATTTCTGCCTATCTTTGTATCCGAACTGACTGCAAATATATCTCAATTGGGAGTACTGCATCATGTCCAAAACGTCAGTTAGAAAGGCGTTGTGTTTGTAGCTTCTTTTGGAGATGTTCGACAAGCCCAAAGTGCTTGGTCCAAAGTTTTATGCCAATTCTTGGGTTTTCTCCCTACATGTTTCTTTATAAGACCAATTATTATCTTATTTGCTGCTTCGACTTGTCCATTTGCCTGAGCATAATAAGGTGTAGAAGTGAACAACTTGAACCCCATATCTTTGGCGAAGTCTTGCATCTTTCACCCAGTGAACACTGATCCTTGATCTGTGGTTATACTTTCTGGGATTCCAAATCTGTATACGATGTGTTTCTGAATAAACTCAATCACAGATTCCTGATCCACATTCGCAAGTGGTATCGCTTCGACCCATTTTGTGAAGTAGTCTATTCCTACCAAAATATACCTTTGACCTCTAGAAGACTTGGGGTGAATTTCTCCAATTAAGTCTAATGCCCAGCCTCTGAAAGGCCATGGTTTTATTATTGAACTTAATTCATTTGCAGGAGCATGTTGAATACCTGCATGCTCTTGACATTCTTGACAACCTTTTGCAAATTCTATGCAATCTTTCAACATAGAGGGCCAATACATTCCGTATCGAAACAAAAGCCATTTCATTTTGTGCCCTGCTTGGTGCGCACCACATGCTCCGCTATGTACGTTTGAGAGAGCCAAATACGCTTCTGCTTCGCCCAGACACTTTAATAAAACTCCTTCGGGAGTTTTCTTAAACAATTCATTTCCCATTAAAAAGTATGATAAAGCTCGATATTTTACCTTTCTATCCGTGTCTGTCGAAGGATCTTTTAAATAATTTACAATTGGACTTCTCCAATCTGTGTCTGCTAAAGAGTCTATATTCAAAACTTCAAACTCTTGTTTGTTGGCAAAACCTAATTGTGAGTTCTCCAAGTCACTTGGGGAGATCCTGGTAGCCATCGCCTTGCCTCTTACTTCGATCAGTTCTTCTAGTTTTTCTTTTGATACCATCGCTTCTTGATTTTTCAACCTGGAAACGTGATTTAGACCCACGTACTCGAATTTTTTGAGCAGCCTATTTGCTATGACAAAATACATGATCAGATTTTCTTTGATACACTTGTATTCTTTCTTCAACTGCTTAATCACTAGTTCAGAGTCTCCTTTAATTTCGACTCTGGTTGCCCCCAATTCTAAAAAAGCCTCAAGTCCAGCAATCAGTGCTTTGTATTCAGCTTCTTTGTTGGAGCATAAAGGACCTTCAATCTTATACTTGAGCTTTGTTGGAATTCCATCAGGATTGAAATTATTAGTATTCCAACGCCAATCCCTTCTTTATGGGTTGAACCATCGAAGTATAGCTTCCAAGGCTTCAATTCTACGTATTGTTGAGGGTTTTCGACCACTGCATGGTCAACAATGAAATCTGATACAATTTGACCTTTCATTGCTTTAAGGGGTTGAAATATCAAAGAGTACTCAGTGAGGGCCAACGCCCATTTGCCAATTCGACTATGCAATATAGGCTTTGATAACATGTGTTTAATCACATCACAATGAGACGAAACATAAACATCAATTGGCTTTATATAATACTTTAGTTTGATACAAGAGAAATATAAACAAAGACAGAGTTTTTCTATTGCACTATACCTAGTCTCTGCATCATTGAGTACCCTACTTAAGTAATAAATGACTCTTTTGATGCCATTATCATCTTCTTGAGCTAACATGCTACCTATTGTATTATCTGACGCTGAAATATACAGGCGCATGTGTTTCTTCCCATTTGGGGGAGATAAGATTGGTGGATGCATCAAGTATTGCTTTATCTTCTCGAAAGCTTCTTGATGTTCAGCACTCCATTCGAACTTTTCTTGCTTCATTCAAAGTAGGGGAGAGAATGCTTGCGTGCGTCCACTCAAGTTGGAAATGAATCTTCTCAAGAAGTTTATCTTCCCCAGTAAAGATTGTAATTCTTTCTTCGTGGATGGAGGCTTCGTTTCCATAATAGCCTTTGTTTTATTTTGATTAATTTCTATTCCCTTTTTGTGGACCACGAAACCTAGGAAATCTCCAGCCTGCACAAAGAAAGCACATTTAAGGGGGTTCATCTTCAAGCCATGTTTTCTCATTCTTTCGAACGATTGGCTCAGATGATCAAGATGACTGTTATCCAAAACAGATTTCACCATAATGTCATATATGTATACTTGCATGAAAGTTTCTATAAAATCATGGAATATAGAATTCATTGCTCTTTGATAAGTTGCCCCAGCATTTTTTAGACCAAAAGGCATTACAACCCATTCATAGGTGCCTATGGCCCATGGGCAGCGAAAAGCTGTTTTAGACACATCTTCTTCTGCAATGAAGATTTGGTTATACCCAGAATATCCATCCAACATACTTAGGTATTCGAAGCCTGCGGCTGAATCTACTAACATTTCTGCCACAGGCATGGGGTATTCATCTTTAGGCGTTGCTGCATTAAGATCACGAAAATCTATGCATACTCTTAATGAACCATTCTTTTTAATAACCGGCACAATATTAGCAATCCATTCAACATACCTCGTGGTTCTGATGAATTTGCATCGTAGAAGTCTTTCTACCTCTGCTTTGATCTTCGAATGAATTTCTGGTGCGAATCTCCTAAGAGTTTGCTTGATGGGCTTTTTTCCTTCCTTTATGGGCAACTTTAATTCGACCAAATCTCGCCCTAGACCAGGCATCTCGTCGTAGTCCCATGCAAAGCAATCTTTGTTCTCCTTCAACAACGCGATGACTTTTGCCTTCAGCGTTGGCGCCAGTTTCGCACTGATGTATGTTACCCTCTTCTGATCTCCATCTCCGAGATTTACTTCTTCGAGTGGATCTTGGGATAACATTTTGATATTTTCCCCCATTGGGTCTTTCTCGAATCCCAAGGGTTCTTCATCGTAGATTGCGTCTAATCTTTGACTCGATTCTTCTCCTGAGATCATTTCGACTTGACCTGGATCTTCAAGGGATTGAGGGATCATGTGTATCCCCGAATCTGTCGTTTCTTCCTTTCTTGGAACTGCGTTAACCATCGTGTTTGATAATTCGGCTTCAAGAGCCGTTTTTCTTTTGTTCTCGGCTATATAAACCGAAATCTTTTCGAAGAAGGATGACTCAGACATCGTCAACGTCATCATCCCAGCCTGTTGGCCGTATTGGTGGTGAATGCTCCGCTGGTGGGATATCTTCTGGACCGTCCATTATCTCTCTATTCCATTGGAATCCATTAGGATGTAAAGACAAATAGTACAAAGCATTTCTGTTTGGAGTGTATATATCCTTAGCAGCATGACAAGGTCCTATATTCGCCAGATTCCTGTCGAAACTAGTTTTATTGACCTGATTGACTTCATCCATGTAGTAACTTTGATCTCCTTCGATGTTCTCTACTATGCCATCTTCTCTCCAAATGGTTAGTCTTTGATGCATCGTTGAAGGCACAACCGCCACTCCATGGATCCACTCTCTTCCAAGCAAAAGATTGTAATTAGCTTTTGCTGGTATCACCATGAACATCGTTGGCCTGGTGACGGAACCCACAGTTAAATTAACTTGAATTACTCCTAAAGTTTGCCCTATCTTGCCTTCATAGTTGGACAGAACCATGTTATGTGGTCTTATATCAGTATCGAACATACCAATTCTCTTCAGCATATATAAGGGCATTAGGTTCACTACTGCTCCCCCATCTACTAATAATTTGTTAATGCCAACATTTTCAATCTTGGCTCTTATGTAGAGTGGTTTCAAATGATTCCTCATACCTTCATCAGGCCTTTCGAAGAAAGCGTTCTGCTCTTCGACTGCCCCATTGTTCAGCACATAATAACACACAGGTCTGTGTCTTGCCATCTCTTCCTCATCAGCTTCAACACAATCTTCAACTTCAGTCTCTTGGTTAAACTCATGAGGGAGTACTGACACAACATTGCAATTGAGATTTATAGACGACACTCCGTCTGAGTCGAAATCATTCGTCATCCTATCGTCTTCCTTCCAAGGGCTGGAATGCATTTTCTCTTCTTCTTTTTCATTTTCAGAATCAAACAACTTACGCTCGACTGGAGGTTTACTTGTCCTTGCCCCCTGCATTGGGATCTGATTGCTACTTGATTCTCCACTCTCCCTTGGTTTATATTCCCTTTGGGCCTTCTTCATCCTCTGGTGCCTCCTCCATTGGGATCTGGACATAGGATTTTTGCCTCTGTAATTCTCCAATCTGTACATCTCTCGATTGGAAGTCTGGAATTGCTTCCTATATGCCATTGTAGTTCTTCCTCCTTGGTCCCAACTTCGCCATTTGTTGGTTCTGGTACCAGCTTGCATCCATCTATCCCTGGGTATGTCTGTAGGGACTCAGAATGTGACCCTTCGAGCTCTAGGGTGTGGGCTATTAGGCCTCTTCGCATGGGTTCAATTGTCGAACATAAAAAAATTAGGACGAAGTCCCTGAGTCTCCCGACCCATGTAGAGATACACCCTTTCGAATGATCTTGCTAGTAGTTCGTCATAGACTGCACCACATCTAGAGCATAGTGCAACTTCAGAGTTATCGTTGTGACATCTGACTAAGAAACCAACCAAGCTTTCTTCAGACCTTGGGTATACTTTCAGCAACAAGTTTCCTCCTCTCCAAGGCTGCTCCATTCTTTCTCGTAGGGCCCTCTCGAAATTGGCTTGAACCCTTCGATTTAACATAACTGAACATCTTGGGCACATCAGCCTTTTCCCACCATTTTTCACATGGCAATCCCAGAGGTAATCCTTCAGACTTTTTCCCCTTGGCGGGATTTCAATGTTTCCTTTCTCCCTTATCAGCCATTTTTCTAGTTCTTCAATTTCAGATAAAGGGTGTCTAACATTGACCATGTTAACACCTGCCGGAGGAGCCTCAGAAATTCGTATCTGCTGAAGCTTTACTGTGAGGTCTTCAGTGGCCTCACTTGTTTTTCCTTTCAGATCTTCAGTTATTTCAGCATCAAAGGATCCTTCAACATCAGTATTGAAGATCGAATTGGCATTTAGGCTTTCAGTAGCCTGCTTTCCACCTGAAATTATCTCCGACTCGGCAACATCGATTTCAGATACTTCCACCATGTTGATGTCAAGTGGTTCTCACAAGTTAGTGTCAGCCACATTCAAAGGGTCTGCGTCAACCTTCATAAGGTTCTTGGCTTTGTCAGCGAATTTCAGACGTCCATCCTTGATAGCATTCTGAATTAGATCCCTGAAAAGAAAACATTGTGAAGTTTTATGGCCTAAAAAACCGTGATATTTGCAAAAACCTCGCTTCTTCCGTTGTTCTAACGGAGGAATTTTTGAATTGGGAGGTACTATCATCTGGCCATCTTTTACTAATAAATCAAATATTTCGTCACATTTAGTGACATCAAATGTATAAGTCTTGTTAGGAAATCTATCGCTTTTATCATTCTCTACTGGATTCTTTCCATTAGAAGGGGTAAGCAATTTGCAAGAATAGGGTGGCGCCTCTTTTAACTCAGCAAGATCTATTTCGACCTCTTCCATGTTGTATGAGTCTTTGAAAGGTTCACCATCACCGTCGTCTGCTTCGACGTAGGCTACTCTCTCCTTCTTATAACTCTTACTTGCTCTAGCTTTTTCTGCTTTTAACCGTTAGACTTGTCGAACCCTGTCTGCCAATTGGGCCATATCTCTCAGGTATTGAGTATCCAGTTTCTTTCGAATTGAATAATCTAGGCCACCTGCAGCCATTTCAACTAATTCATGTTCTGGGACAGTCGTGAAGCATCTTGATTTCAACAAACGGAACCTGTTTAAGTAATCTTCTATAGATTCCGTGAATTTCCTCTTGATGCTAGCCAATTCTTTCAAGCTTATCTTGGTTTGACCCATGTAAAATTGTTCATGGAATAATCTCTCCAAGTGTGCCCATGCATCTATGGAATTTGGGGGCAACGTAGTGAACCAAACAAAAGCATTCTTTGTTAGCGAACTAGGGAAGTATTTAATCCTTAAGTCTTCGTTCCCTGCTAGATCCCCTGCTTCCGTCAGATATCTGGCTATGTGCTCCACGGTAGACTCATTGGTGTCCCCTGAGAATTTAGTAAATTTTGGTACTTTGGTACCTCTTGGCAATTCTGTTTGCATAATATATTCTGCTATTGGGGATGTATAGTTTGGGCGTCGAAGCCCGGTATTAAGGCCATTGTTAGCCATTATTCTCTCTATCATGGCAGTGAGGTTGTTCTCTGTTGCCAAATTGTCTCTCCTAACCCTATGCACCACTTCATCAGGATGTTCGTTTCTTCTTACCACCACTAAATTAGGTTGTGGCTAGGTAACTGCTTGTTGGCCAACGTTAGTCGTTTGACTTCGAGCTTCTAAGTCTATCACTTGGTTTTGTTCGACTGATGTTGGCCTAGGTGGCGGTACTGGGGGTCTAACTTGTTCTAGAATGGGTTGCCCCTCCTGATAAGTTGATTGGTTGTTCCTTCGTCTATTTTGTGGAACTCCTAGAAAATCTGCCATTCGATTCATTTGAGATGATATTTTTTGGAAGGTTTCCGCATTATCGTGGTTAGTCCTAGCAATGTTTGTTGCTAACGGATTCAAGATGGACCCCAATTCTTTAGCAAGATTTACTAACATATCATGGTTACTTGCATCCATTTCCTATCGAAATGCTGCTTGACTACTTGTGGTAAAAGGGGGTACTTGGGCAGAGAAACCCGTATTCTGCCCGCTTCGACCTATCGAACCAACATTAGGCGAAAACGCTGTTGGGTTAGTTGTAGTGTATGTAGGTCCCGCTCCTCCTAATCCTGTCATGTATGAATGTGGCATTCCGTATTGGAAATTGGATCTCCACATCTCTGAGGCAGGTGGTGGTCTTGGGGTAAACATCTGATTTGTGGTATTAGTTGCGAAATGCGGTATCTCGCTTGTACCTGTTAATGAAGGGATAGCAGTCGAACTCGACACTGGGAGCGTTCCTGTCGTCCCTGTAGTATTTTCAGGTATCGCCTGGGAATTACCTATAGGATCAGATTCCGTCGAAACCGGTATAGCTTGGGTTTCTAGAGCAGAAGTCGAAACATGTGTAGAACTTGCAGCCACCGTTCCTGACCCTTGTGGGGGATCCTGATCTCCCCCTGCACTGGCCACATTGACCATTTTCTTGTTGTACCTTCGTTTAGGAATCGGTTGTGCACTGTTGGTTAATTTACTGTTCCTAAGGTTCATACAAGGTCTTGATATTTTCTAGAGAAAACAAAAACAATCAATTAATAACAATCTGTTTGACACTGTCCCACTTGGCGTGCCAATTTGTTTACGGTGATTTCTGGTAAACAACCGCTAGTCTTCCAAACTATAATAAATATGATTTGGTTACTCGCAGGATCGACTAGATTGATCCTAGGACATAGTCAAAAAGGTTGTTATTCATGATAGTTCGAATCATATCTATGGTTGGCTTGTCTCGAAATAAGAAATGCTTAATCAAAGAAATAAAGATTAACAATCACCTTGTTATACACGTAAATACAACATCAGCAAAAGATAAGATAAAGATAAAATATAAGACAAAACTGTAAAGTGCAAAAATCTTAAAGTGTAAAGACTTAAATGCTTCGAAACTAAATAGAATGAAAATAAAGAGTGCAAGAATGTAAATGACAGAAAGTAAACGAAATGCAATAATATCAAAAGATACTTGAACAACGAAAGATACAAAGGTATTTAAAATGGTGTTGGTGTCATACGTACATTTCTCAGCGAAACTCGTTCTCTTAACACTTGATACTTGAGCAATATGTGAGTGATTTGTACAAAATGAACACCCGGAATCCTAATACTAAGACCCTTATTTATACTAAATTCGACCCTAACGGTCCTACACTAATCTGATGCCACGTTACTCCCGAGAATCCTTGGGATGCCATCTGTCTTTGTGCAGTTATAAAAACTACTTTGAAATTCAAATCCTCCCGCCTGAATCCTCTTTCGACGCGTGGCAACGTAATCAGAATCGAGAATGCTACGAAAATACGTTAAGCTTCAGTACTTTACATATTTCGTAAAAACGTCTAAGTCTCCAAAGATGATTCCTTTCGAATTAATCTTCAGTGCTAACTGTCTCCGCTCCACCTTAAACCATCATTCTCGAATATGGCCATCTGTAGCCATTTTTTACCTAAAAAGATGGTCATCAGTAACCATCTTCCTTCGAATTTCAAACCTTCGAAGAATATTTTTCCCAAATGAAATCTCCAGCTAACAAATTGCCCCCAATAAATGCCTGTTTCGAAAACAAGAGAAATAGGCGTTTCTTGCTATAACGAGATTTCGTTTACTTACTTCTTAGAGTTCCGAGACTATTGACTAACGTCATAATCATTTATGACTCTGTTTCCAAAACGTCTTGTCATTTTCAAAGATGTCTTTTCATAACTTACATTCCCACGTCCTGGTCTTACTTCAAGATCATTACTCCTATATACTAGGAGTAAAGCTAATAATTATTCGACCGCCGTTGGATTAAATCAACGCCTGCCGCGTGTCTCTTGGCTTTTACCCGAAAGATTTGAAAGGGTTTCCGTTAAACCTTTAAATACTTGAACCTCCACCTTCATATAACTTTCACTTCTATCTCCTCATTCTCTTCACAGAAAAGAACATCTTCAGTTACATTCAAACCCATTTCCCAAATCAAATTTACCCATGGCGTCTTCTTCAAATGTTCTTCAACCTGTTCTAAAACTTCAAAAGCCTATGCAGACAGGGGATCAAGAACACATACCAAATCCAAATACTGCAGAGGCGCGCGCCATCTATGCTTCTCAGGTAATCATTCCTTTTGAACTTTCTGGAAAAACTCATGCCTTCATGGGTCCTTTACCAGGAGAAAATAACTCCTCTTTGAATAAATTCTTTCCTGCTTATTACAAGACTAGGCCTTTAGTTAGCAAGAATAAGATAGACGATGAAGGCCACCCAGTCTCAGCAAACCCTGATAGCCCAACAGAGACCTCAATTGAAACTCCTTTGGCCTTAGAAAAAATTAGGTTAAACTATGTAACCAATTTTGTGAAAGTCTTTAGGTCAATCCCATTAGCAAAGGATCCTGACCTGTATTATGCTTGGCTAACGAAGGTAGAAAAGCAAAAAGCGCCTTTCTGGAAACAACTAGGGATTTACGATTTAATCCAATTATCCAAAACAGGTTTAGAATATAACCAAACCATGTTAGTAGCGTCAGTTTACTTCTGGGATGCTTATCACAATACTTTTCACCTTCCATGCGGGATGGTTACCCCTACCCTCTTCGATGTAGCTGCTATTACAGGGCTTCGACCAACTGGGGAAACCTTCGACCCTAATTTCATGGATACTGACACCATTAATTTTAACGAAGCAACAGTCACCTATACTGCCTTCATTCAACAATACCATGATGAAACGGACCCAAACGTTTCTGACGAAGAACACATAGCGTTTCTAGCACTTTGGCTCTCGAGATGTGTCTTTTGCTCTAGGTCCATACAAGTAGCAAAAAGATATCTTTGCATGGCTAACCAGCTAAATGCTGGGATAAAGTTAAACCTAGGCCAGTTAATCCTAGGATTTCTTTATGAGAATCTCGGTGAGGCAACAGACCTTGTTAAGAACTACAAAACAGGGTCTCTTCTTTTCGCTGGTCCTTTCTAGCTGTTGCAACTATGGCTTAATGCAACTTTCTAGGCTTACCTCCCATATAAAAATGTCGTGGATGAAGAAAGTGAAGCCATAAAGGATCGAACAGTAGAAGGAACCAGATTGGCTTACCTAACTCCAAAGGAAGAAAGTGGCAAACTTCGTGAAACTTTCCTGGCATTCATGATGATGTTCGCTGAACGTCATCAATTCACTCCTTCGATGGCTCCATTCGTACAACGTAAGGTGGGTCCCGAATGGTTTACTCGAGAATTTCCAGCCACTTCTCCTGATCAACAAGCTGAATCTATAGCCATCTGGGAGGCTTTCCTCACCCCAAAGCTGTTATATCACCGACTTCGATCTCCAAAAAGTCATTGCTGTCTCCTCTGCTATCAACCGAATCTGGTTTCAAGATAATTTGGGTTGGTTCAACTCAAATCGAAGTGTTTGTATGACAAAAGGAATCACATGTGTCTACACACTTCGCATCTGACAGAAGATAAATATGAATAAAAAATCTCCCGATATGTTGGCATCACCACTTTGTCTCCTATTTCCTTCGAGCCTGATTTTTATTCTACCATAGATTTTCATCAATGGTGGACAGAATATTATTCTACGCAAATCTTCGATACTGACAGCCTTACTCGGGAACTAACTGCAGCTTTTGCTGATGTGCAGGAGAATTTCCAGAAAGGTACTTCGACTCATATTAAAGAAATTCAAGCATTTCAAAAGTTCTTTGAAACTATCTATAGGCCTGATGACCTTAGTCGGACCGTTCGCGAAGCTGCGGTTACTTTACGTGAAAAGTTTTCTGCTAAACTGGATAAGTTGAAACTGCCCCCGTCTGTTCGACCAGAACTGCGTTATGAAGTGGCTTTCAAACTTAATCCTCCAAAATTCCCTCCACTGCCAAGTGCTGATTTTGGTGTGGCTTTAAGTCCTCCTTTTCCAAACTGGTTTGTATGTGGAAATCCTATGAAAATTCTTCAAGAACAAACTAAAAAACGCGCTGAACGAGTGGTCCCGACTAAGCATACCTTGGATACTTTCAAAGGACATCTTCATATAGATATTGAGCATGTTCGCGTTTTGACTCCAATGCCTGAAGGTTGGGGTTTAGATAATCCTTCGACTAATTCCCCTTTTTTCATTGAAATGCTGATTTATATTTTGTTCTCAGCTGTTGCTCGAAAGAGACAAATCAAGGAAGCCCCTGTACAAAAGGGTTCTGGGACCTCGAGGAATACCAGGGCGAGTGGGAGTGATTCTGTCACCACTAGCAAAAAACCTACGGTACATGGATACCTTATATGTTAGCTTGTAAAATTTAATGAATGTCACTCACTTGGTTTTAATATGTACTTCAGAGCTCGAAACCTCCAGCACATTCGAAATGAAAAGCTCCTCCAACAGCCGACTCAGACGATGAAGATAAACCTCCTCCTCGCACCAGACAAACGATAAAGAAAAGACAAAAAGTTGCTACCCCTTCAGCCAAAGGAAAGGGATCTGGGACTTCGAAGATCACCTCTTCGAGTGACAAGGTGTCTTCCGAGGACTCACCCTTGAAGGCTGTTAGCACTATCCCCATTATGGAGAGTCATAACTCCAGTCCAGACAACATTCCAACCAAGGTATTTTGGGTTTCATCATTTAATCATTTCTTTACATTCTAATTCTAATGACTAAGCTCACATTTTTACCTTGTAAATGTAGGATGATGCTGGTACCGCTACTTCTGACCTCAAAGCCTCAAGTTTACACATTGATCTTGACAAACTTCGAGGTAAATGTCTGCTCTTTCGAATGACAGATGAGTTTTCTGCCTTTTCCTTTTAATCGATCCTGACTGTCCATCACAGGTGTTTCTCAACACGAATCTCATGTGCTTTCTCCCGTTCTCGAAGACAATCAACCTCTTGCAACCATCATTCCGACTGCGTCTTCTGAAGAAAGCCATTCAAATGATGAGTATCCACCCACTCATCAAGATGAAACTATGGAGGAAAATCCGCAATGTTCGAATAGTGGTAACGTAGCTGGACAACCAACTGGCAGCGAAGACACTATATCTGAACAAGATGCTGCAGAAGAAACTTCCAAACTGGCTACACCTGGTTCTAATGAAATTTCGAACCTTGGGACTACAGTCAGTCCTGTGACTACTTCGAAGCAAGCTCCTGCGATGCCTACTCCCTCAGAACTAGAGCAACTCAAGAAGACTGATCCTGTGAGCTTCCTCAAGACCATGATGAGTATCGATAACGCTTCGTCTCTTGGAACTTCTTCGACTGTCTTGGCAGGTACTGGTGACAAGGATGATATTACTAAACTCCTTCATCAGATAAGAGAGAAGTTCTTTGAAACCAACCTCGTCGAAGCTCTCAGCAAGGATTCCACCAAATATTATGGCCTAAACAACCTTATGAAGAAAGTGGATTTACTTCTTGTTCCAGTGGAAATCTCAGAAGTCATTGTTTTGTTGAGTTCTCTGATTGAACAACTCCAATCCAATCTCCTTCGAAAACGGGATATTGACGGACAACTCACAGCAAAAATGACTTCTCACAGTTCTTCATGGGAAGCTGCTAACGATGCAACGAAGAGGGTTGAAACCCTTAAGCTCGAGCGTTTGAAGAACCAACGAGAATATGAAGAGTGTGAGACAAATATCAAAGCCTGGAAAAAAGAAATTGAGCAACTCAAAGGGAAGATAAAGGATGCCCAGTCTCGTCAGGTGGAAATCCAAAAAACCAATCAAGATGAATTAACTGAAGTGGCGCAGTCAGGGATTCGACACTTCGAGACGGCACAGCAGCTAGTTCCAGAGATCGAAGAACTGAAAAGACAACGGGCATTGATCGAACGTCATATGTCCTTATGGGAGATCCAGTACTCGAAGATAAAAGATAACCTTCCCAAAGATTTTAAATAGTTGCTTCGAACCTTGTACTCTTTTTTGTGCTGCGTACTTATCTTGTTTTGTAATCAAATTTCTCCAAGAATATATATATATATGTGCAACTTTATCTTTCAATCTCCCCACATATTTTATTGTGTAATTATCATAAGTAATGTCTTAGCAATTCTCTAAAACTTGCCAAAATATACTTTTTCCACTGTCACAGTAATTTTAATAAATGTAACCACGTGACATGATTATCCTTCGCAGCCCTTTGAGCCTAGACTTAACGTTTCTACTACCCTTAGCCGTAACCATCATTGAAAGCTGACGTCACCTTTTCCAAAACGTCTATTTGAGACGTGCGTGCATCAGTTCTCATCATGATTACATTTCAACTTCCAAGGGCGGGAAACGGCGGAAGCCATAACTTCTCTTTGGAATACCAAACGCAGTCCAATCAAACATTAAAATAAACCGTTCCTCTACTGCCAACTTATTCTATATAAAGGGTTGGCATTACACTTCTTCCTTCACAATTTCTTCAAACTTTTGCCCAAAATTTTCGTTTCTTCTTGCATCCTCTCAAATACAGAGTCAGAAAAAAAAACCTTCTCCAACCTTTTCTTGTCCAAATGGCACTACCCCTAACTTATGCTAACATCAGGGCTTACATCAAGAAAGAATTCAGAATCTCTGAAGAAGAACTTGATGAAAACTTTATCAATATCGGTGCCCTCTTTGCTAACCAAGAGCTTGACTTTTACCATGAAATCCTGGAGGGATCTGTTTATCCCAATATGTTGGCAGAATTTTTGGATGTTTGCGTCTCTGCGCATAGATCCGGAAGGCAGAACCACTATCGTCTCTGAGGTTCGAAGGGCCCATATCACTATCACTCCTTCCACCATCTCCAACCTGCTGAGGTGCAATAACTCTGGGGAGACTTTTGACGATAATACCTTCAACATGACCACCCATCTTATGTTGAGGACTCTTATGGATAATGATCCTTTCAGCGCCAAGGTCATCAGGGTTTTGCACCAACTCCTCGTGGGCAACTTTCGTCCACGCAACCATGATCAAAATAGCATCATGGTGGAGGATTTGGAGTTTATACTCTGTGCCCTCCGTGGGAAGAAGATTAACTTCCCTCTGATGATCTTTAAAGGACTTGTTGAAGCCGTTTCCATGGTTGCTGCTCGACAAGGTGTGGTAACATGTCTTCCATATGGAAGACTCTTGTCCTACATGTTCCTTAAAAAGGGAATAGTGAGAAGGATGCGTAGATCTGGATCCTTGGACATGTTCGAGGCGGAAAACTTGCCCCTGCTGTCCCTAGAGGGTTTAGATCAAAGGATCAACTAGGAGGTGGGTTGTTTTAGGCTTCATGTTTTGAATTTTGTAATCCTCAATGTTCTTAGGAACCACCTTCTATGTAACGAATGTACTCCTTTGGTATTAATGAAAAATATTTTGGCATTTCTTTGGCTTCTTACTGTATTTACCATGCATGTTTGTTTGAACATACAGCCATTTTGGTGTTAGTTCAACCATTTTGGCCTACGTAATATACTTCGAATATCTACGTTTTTGTAAGAATCTTTACTTCATGCATGCTTGGTTTGTATCTTTTCAGATGCTTTCCATTTACCCTTAAAATCCTACGATCTTCTGCCAATTCTTCTATTTCATAAGCGTTATTTGAAAACACTTTCAAGATTCGAAAGGGTCCCTCCCAATGTGGGGACCATTTACCAAGTGCTTGATTCTTTCGATCTATAGGTAAAATAACTTTCCAAACTAAGTCATTATTAATAAACGTTTTACCTTTCACCTTTTTATTGTATGCTCTGGACACTCTTTCTTTCTGTCTTTTTATCATCTCCAATGCTCGAAGTCTGTCTTCGTCGAAATCTACTAATTCATTCATCATTAATTCCCAATACATATTTGGAGGGATTTCTGCCTATCTTTGTATCCGAACTGACTGCAAATATATCTCAATTGGGAGTACTGCATCATGTCCAAACGTCAGTTAGAAAGGCGTTGTGTTTGTAGCTTCTTTTGGAGATGTTCGACAAGCCCAAAGTGCTTGGTCCAAAGTTTTATGCCAATTCTTGGGTTTTCTCCCTACATGTTTCTTTATAAGACCAATTATTATCTTATTTGCTGCTTCGACTTGTCCAAATGCCTGAGCATAATAAGGTGTAGAAGTGAACAACTTGAACCCCATATCTTTGGCGAAGTCTTGCATCTTTCACCCAGTGAACACTGATCCTTGATCTGTGGTTATACTTTCTGGGATTCCAAATCTGTATACGATGTGTTTCTGAATAAACTCAATCACAGATTCCTGATCCACATTCGCAAGTGGTATCGCTTCGACCCATTTTGTGAATTAGTCTATTCCTACCAAAATATACCTTTGACCTCTAGAAGACTTGGGGTGAATTTCTCTAATTAAGTCTAATGCCCAGCCTCTGAAAGGCCATGGTTTTATTATTGAACTTAATTCATTTGCAGGAGCATGTTGAATACCTGCATGCTCTTGACATTCTTGACAACCTTTTGCAAATTCTATGCAATCTTTCAACATAGAGGGCCAATACATTCCGTATCGAAACAAAAGCCATTTCATTTTGTGCCCTGCTTGGTGCGCACCACATGCTCCGCTATGTATGTTTGAGAGAGCCAAATACGCTTCTGCTTCGCCCAGACACTTTAATAAAACTCCTTCGGGAGTTTTCTTAAACAATTCATTTCCCATTAAAAAGTATGATAAAGCTCGATATTTTACCTTTCTATCCATGTCTGTCAAAGGATCTTTTAAATAATTTACAATTGGACTTCTCCAATCTGTGTCTGCTAAAGAGTCTATATTCAAAACTTCAAACTCTTGTTTGTTGGCAAAACCTAATTGTGAGTTCTCCAAGTCACTTGGGGAGAGCCTGGTAGCCATCGCCTTGCCTCTTACTTCGATCAGTTCTTCTAGTTTTTCTTTTCATACCATGTATCCTGAAGCTAACTGTGCCAAATCATTCGCTTCTTGATTTTTCAACCTGGAAACGTGATTTAGACCCACGTACTCGAATTTTTTGAGCAGCCTATTTGCTATGACAAAATACATGATCAGATTTTCTTTGATACACTTGCATTCTTTCTTCAACTGCTTAATCACTAGTTTAGAGTCTCCTTTAATTTCGACTCTGGTTGCCCCCAATTCTAACAAAGCCTCAAGTCCAGCAATCAATGCTTCGTATTCAGCTTCTTTGTTGGAGCATAAAGGACCTTCAATCTTATACTTGAGCTTTGTTGGAATTCCATCAGGAGAAATTATTAGTATTCCAACGTCAGTCCCTTCTTTATGGGTTGAACCATCAAAGTATAGCTTCCAAGGCTTCAATTTTACGTATTGTTGAGGGTTTTCGACCACTGCATGGTCAACAATGAAATCTGATACAATTTGACCTTTCATTGCTTTAAGGGGTTGAAATATCAAAGAGTACTCAGTGAGGGCCAACGCCCATTTGCCAATTCGACTATGCAATATAGGCTTTGATAACCTGTGTTTAATCACATCACAATGAGACGAAACATAAACATCAATTGGCTTTATATAATACTTTAGTTTGATACAAGAGAAATATAAACAAAGACAGAGTTTTTCTATTGCACTATACCTAGTCTCTGCATCATTGAGTACCCTACTTAAGTAATAAATGACTCTTTTGATGCCATTATCATCTTCTTGAGCTAACATGCTACCTATTGTATTATCTGACGCTGAAATATACAGGCGCATGTATTTCTTCCCATTTGGGGGAGATAAGATTGGTGGATGCATCAAGTATTGCTTTATCTTCTCGAAAGCTTCTTGATGTTCAGCACTCCATTCGAACTTTTCTTGCTTCATTCGAAGTAGGGGAGAGAATGCTTGCGTGCGTCTGTCATACCCCAAAATTTGCCCATACAATTTCTCTTACACAAATTCGAATCAGTACATAAAGCTCCAAGACACACTCTCCTATACAAGAACTCAAAGAATTAGGGTTTTATCGCTTTGAAGGAAAATTCAAATATTTCCAAATGGGCCCATTTCCTTTCACCCAATCTTCATTCCAAGTCCATGCACGTTCCAAGAATCACATCCTTATATTTTATATTATTTTTTTTAATTATTTAATGATTTTAATCATTTAAATCATGAATTAATTATATAAAAGTATTAAATATAAAAGATGTGATTTGTTCTTATTTTTCAATCATCATCAATCACAAAAATATCCAATAATCACTACAAAATTCGTGCAAAGCAAATTAGTGAGGGAAATATTGGATTTAGACCAAATTTGGAAACTAGAAAAATCAAATTCCAATCAAAATTGCAATCAAATATTCATTGAGATTTCATCCAATTTTATAACCCTAATTCAGTCTCCTATATATACACAAACAATCCAGATCACAAGGGGACGATTTCGGCAGCCAAAAACTCCAAACCCGAGTGCCAAAATTGAAGAAAATATCAAACTCGATTTCCAATTTGCAGGGCGATTCAAAGCTGTTGGAGAATTCAGATACGTTCTCAGATCATCTCTGAAGCTATTCAAATCGTTGGAAAAACCAGAAGCTCCTAGAATCGCGACCTACAGAACCACGGTATGTCGTTACTTTCTTGGCCTTGATTGCACCAATTCATGCATCCTTTATGAAATTTGGTTGCGTATTCTTGTTCATCGTGGTGTACCGATTCTATCTGGATGTTTGATTGCGTTTCGGTGTGCATTCGTGACAAATTGCTAAGTTAGGGTTCGTGAATTTTAAATTAGGGTTTTTGGATTTAGCATGAATTAGTACTTGATGCAGGTATCTTTAGATTCGTATGGTCAAAACGAGCAAAACTATGGTTTCGTTTTTAATTTTTGATGCATGTAGGAGGATCTAACGTTTGGCAGGTGTAAAAGATATTAGTTTTTACAGCTTACTGGTAATAGGCGGTGTAAAAAAGCACCTTGCAGGGATTTTGTGGAGAAGATGATGAGATGCCTTCACACGATTGGTCAATTTAAAACTGCGAGCGTTTTTTTTCCATTTTGTTTTCGTTTCTTCACTTATTACGTAACGAAAGCGCGTATTTAACAACTAAAGCGTTTAGTTGAGTTGGTTGAGAGGAGGCAAAGAGAATCTAATAGTCACGGGTTCGAGACCCCTCTCCTACATTTTCTTTTACAAATCTTCAGCATGGATCCCATGCGCGCAATCCCTATGAGACCATGATGCATCCTCACTCTCTCAGCCATCAGATCCCACTGGCTCTTCATCCAACGTACGCAAGCTGGCAGTTCACCATGATCACCATGCGCCCCATCGCACCTGATCGCAAGCTAAGATTTCTAAATTTATTTGTTTTTATTTATTTAATAAAATTTCTTCTAATTGTTTTTCTTCTTTTCTTCTTTTCTAAAAAAAATCATAATAATGATTTTTTTTCTTTCTTTTCTAAAAAATCATAATAATCTATTTTTTTATAAAATCATAATAATTTGTTTTGGTGATATTTAATTGAGTTAAATAATTAAATAAATTTAGTTGTTTAATTATTTAAGTGGGTTAATAATTGATTAAATTATTAGGGTTAGGTATTTAATCAAAACTTTATTTTCATCGATTTAACTAATTAGGTTAAAAACCAATAATTAATTAATACGACTTTATTTATCCTATTAACCATGGCTAACTTATGCCCGAATCAGGGTTTACGAGAATTAACCCTACACTAAAAATGTTATTTTTCTGTGCCTTTTTCAGGGTTGACTTTTCAAATACCTTCCGACTGTACGCCTCGCCTATTACGAAGCTAAGTCCCGACCCTATTATTTTATTTAAATATGTGTTTGCCTTATAAAATATTATTAGGGTTTCACCCTCAAAAGCCAATGGACTCTTCCTACACTCACTTTCTTTCCTTTGCCTTTGGCAAACTTTTTCAGGGTTAGCAACAGGATTTTACCTTCGAGGTTTCCTCCGAATGCCAACCATGTCAGATCAAATCAAAAGATAAGTATTCTTCCTGTTCTAAATACTTATTTATTAAGTTTTATTTTTATTTTTATTTGTTAAATTAGGGTTAACCCTAATGGGCCTTTGAACCGATAATGCACTCACTATGTTTTGCCCTTTTATTTTTCCTGCCTTTTCAGGGTTCGTCAATTGCCAAAGCGTCGAGTGTCGGTAACCCTAAACCCTATTTTATTTTATGGCTTTTAATTATTACTTATGTCAAACCCTATTAAGGGATCCGCTGGTTACAATTTCCCTCCCCCATATCTGTTTTGGTTATATTATTTAAATGCGTGGTTAGTAATCCTAGGGAGTGCAACCTTTGAATTGATCATAGAATCACTAATTTTACAAGATAATATATTCGAATATGATCACGTGATTGATGCACACACGCACACTTTTGGGTAACCTCTTTGTTGCCTTGTTGCCTGTTGCCTGTTGCCTTGTTGCCTGTCGCCTTGTTGCCTGTTGCCTTGTTGCCTTGTATTTTGTGCAGAATAGCCAGTCCCTCGAATACGAGGATACCTCAGCCATGTTGCCTCGATTAAAGGTCATGGTCCCTAATGACGCTGCCTTCGATACACTAACATGACCTCGACCCTCGGAAGTTGCCTACGGAAAAGGCTGAGGTATCTTCTGGTTGCCTACGAAAGGCTATTCCGATCCTTCCCCTTAGACTACCTGCCTCTATATGGCATGGGTCAGTCTTTGAGTGAATGATAATTCGATGACCCTTCTACCTCCAAACGAAAGGCTTCCTGCCCTCTTATGGCAAGGACTGACCCTTTCATTCTGAAAGGCTAAAAAGAGACCTATCATCTGAGTTTAAGGTAATTGCCCCTAATTGCCTTGCCATGCTCTATTTTCTATATTCTTTCTCAAAATTCTTCAAAAACTGGCTACGCTCATTTACGAGCTAAAGTCCATTTTTTCCTCTTTCATCTACATTTTCTGAAAACGAGCAAGCAAAGCAATTAAGAGCCCATGGAAAACCATGGATGCAAAGGGTGCCTTACACCTTCCCTTTGCATAAATTACCCCCCGAACTTAGATTTCTTTAAAAGGTTTTTTTCTGTTTCTTTTAGCCTTTCTGAATTTGTTTGGATAAAATAAAAGTCGGTGGCGACTCATGCTTAACCGCGACATTTTTCGATCATAAAAGTCAGTTCACCGTATTACAGCGTCCACTCAAGTTGGAAATGAATCTTCTCAAGAAGTTTATCTTCCCCAATAAAGACTGTAATTCTTTCTTCGTGGATGGAGGCTTCGTTTCCATAATAGCCTTTGTTTTATTTTGATTAATTTCTATTCCCTTTTTGTGGACCACGAAACCTAGGAAATCTCCAGCCTGGACAAAGAAAGCACATTTAAGGGGGTTCATCTTCAAGCCATGTTTTCTCATTCTTTCGAACGATTGGCTCAGATGATCAAGATGACTGTTATCCGAAATAAATTTCACCACAATGTCATCTATGTATACTTGCATGAAAGTTTCTATAAAATCATGGAATATAGAATTCATTGCTCTTTGATAAGTTGCCCCAGCATTTTTTAGACCAAAAGGCATTACAACCCATTCATAGGTGCCTATGGCCCCTGGGCAGCGAAAAGCTGTTTTAGACACATCTTCTTCTGCAATGAAGATTTGGTTATACCCAGAATATCCATCCAACATACTTAGGTATTCGAAGCCTGCGGCTGAATCTACTAACATTTCTGCCACAGGCATGGGGTATTCATCTTTAGGCGTTGCTGCATTAAGATCACGAAAATCTATGCATACTCTTAATGAACCATTCTTTTTAATAACCGGCACAATATTAGCAATCCATTTAACATACCTCGTGGTTCTGATGAATTTGCATCGTAGAAGTCTTTCTACCTCTGCTTTGATCTTCGAATGAATTTCTGGTGCGAATCTCCTAGGAGTTTGCTTGATGGGCTTTTTTCCTTCCTTTATGGGCAACTTTAATTCGACCAAATCTCGCCCTAGACCAGGCATCTCGTCGTAGTCCCATGCAAAGCAATCTTTGTTCTCCTTCAACAACGCGATGACTTTTGCCTTCAGCGTTGGCGCCAGTTTCGCACTGATGTATGTTACCCTCTTCTGATCTCCATCTCTGAGATTTACTTCTTCGAGTGGATCTTGGGCTAACATTTTGATATTTGCCCCCATTGGGTCTTTCTCGAATCCTAAGGGTTCTTCATCGTAGATTGCGTCTAATCTTTGACTCGATTCTTCTCCTGAGATCATTTCGACTTGACCTGGATCTTCAAGGGATTGAGGGATCATGTGTATCCCCGAATCTGTCGTTTCTTCCTTTCTTGGAACTGCGTTAACCATCATGTTTGATAATTCGGCTTCAAGATCCGTTTTTCTTTTGTTCTCGGCTATATAAACCGAAATCTTTTCGAAGAAGGATGACTCAGACATCGTCAACGTCATCATCCCAGCCTGTTGGCCGTATTGGTGGTGAATGCTCCGTTGGTGGGATATCTTCTGGACCGTCCATTATCTCTCTATTCCATTGGAATCCATTAGGATGTAAAGACAAATAGTACAAAGCATTTCTGTTTGGAGTGTATATATCCTCAGCAGCATGACAAGGTCCTATATTCGCCAGATTCCTGTCGAAACTAGTTTTATTGACCTGATTGACTTCAGCCATGTAGTAACTTTGATCTCCTTCGATGTTCTCTACTATGCCATCTTCTCTCCAAATGGTTAGTCTTTGATGCATCGTCGAAGGCACAGCCGCCACTCCATGGATCCACTCTCTTCCAAGCAAAAGATTGTAATTAGCTTTTGCTGGTATCACCATGAACATCGTTGGCCTGGTGACGGAACCCACAGTTAAATTCACTTGAATTACTCCTAAAGTTTGCCCTATCTTGCCTTCATAGTTGGACAGAGCCATGTTATGTGGTCTTATATCAGTATCGAACATACCAATTCTCTTCAGCATATATAAGGGCATTAGGTTCACTACTGCTCCCCCATCTACTAATAATTTGTTAATGCCAACATTTTCAATCTTGGCTCTTATGTAGAGTGGTTTCAAATGATTCCTCATACCTTCATCAGGCCTTTCGAAGAAAGCGTTCTGCTCTTCGACTGCCCCATTGTTCAGCACATAATAACACACAGGTCTGTGTCTTGCCATCTCTTCCTCATCAGCTTCAACACAATCTTCAACTTCAGTCTCTTGGTTAAACTCATGAGGGAGTACTGACACAACATTGCAATTGAGATTTATAGACGACACTCCGTCTGAGTCGAAATCATTCGTCATCCTATCGTCTTCCTTCCAAGGGCTGGAATGCATTTTCTCTTCTTCTTTTTCATTTTCAGAATCAAACAACTTACGCTCGACTGGAGGTTTACTTGTCCTTGCCCCCTGCATTGGGATCTGATTGCTACTTGATTCTCCAGTCTCCCTTGGTTTATATTCCCTTTGGGCCTTCTTCATCCTCTGGTGCCTCCTCCATTGGGATATGGACATAGGATTTTTGCCTCTGTAATTCTCCAATCTGTACATCTCTCGATTGGAAGTCTGGAATTGCTTCCTATATGCCATTGCAGTTCTTCCTCCTTGGTCCCAACTTCGCCATTTGTTGGTTCTGGTACCAGCTTGCATCCATCTATCCCTGGGTATGTCTGCAGGGACTCTGAATGTGACCCTTCGAGCTCTAGGGTGTGGGCTGTCAGGCCTCTTCGCATGGGTTCAGTTGTCGAACATAAACAAATTAGGACGAAGTCCCTGAGTCTCCCGACCCATGTAGAGATACACCCTTTCGAATGATCTTGCTAGTAGTTCGTCATAGACTGCACCACATCTAGGGCATAGTGCAACTTCAGAGTTATCGTTGTGACATCTGACTAAGAAACCAACCAAGCTTTCTTCAGACCTTGGGTATACTTTCAGCAACAAGTTTCCTCCTCTCCAAGGCTGCTCCATTCTTTCTCGTAGGGCCCTCTCGAAATCGGCTTGAACCCTTCGATTTAACATAACTGAACATCTTGGGCACATCAGCCTTTTTCCACCATTTTTCACATGGCAATCCCAGAGGTAATCCTTCAGACTGTTTCCCTTTGGCGGGATTTCAATGTTTCCTTTCTCCCTTATCAGCCATTTTTCTAGTTCTTCAATTTCAGATAAAGGGCGTCTAACATTGACCATGTTAACACCTGCCGGAGGAGCCTCAAAAATTCGTATCTGCTGAAGCTTTACTGTGAGGTCTTCAGTGGCCTCACTTGTTTTTCCTTTCAGATCTTCAGTTATTTCAGCATCAAAGGATCCTTCAACATCAGTATTGAAGATCGAATTGGCATTTAGGCTTTCAGTAGCCTGCTTTCCACCTGAAATTATCTCCGACTCGGCAACATAGATTTCAGATACTTCCACCATGTTGACGTCAAGTGGTTCACACAAGTTAGTGTCAGCCACATTCAAAGGGTCTGCGTCAACCTTCATAAGGTTCTTGGCTTTGTCAGCGAATTTCAGACGTCCATCCTTGATAGCATTCTGAATTAGATCCCTGAAAAGAAAACATTGTGAAGTTTTATGGCCTAAAAAACCGTGATATTTGCAAAAACCTCGTTTCTTCCGTTGTTCTAACGGAGGAATTTTTGAATTGGGAGGTACTATCATCTGGCCATCTTTTACTAATAAATCAAATATTTCGTCACATTTAGTGACATCAAATGTATAAGTCTTCTTAGGAAATCTATCGCTTTTATCATTCTCTACTGGATTCTTTCCATTAGAAGGGGTAAGCAATTTGCAAGAATAGGGTGGCGCCTCTTTTAACTCAGCAAGATCTATTTCGACCTCTTCCATGTCGTATGAGTCTTCGAAAGGTTCACCATCACCGTCGTCTGCTTCGACGTATGCTACTCTCTCCTTCTTATAACTCTTACTTGCTCTAGCTTTTTCTGCTTTTAACCGTTCGACTTGTCGAACCCTGTCTGCCAATTGGGCCATATCTCTCAGGTATTGAGTATCCAGTTTCTTTCGAATTGAATAATCTAGGCCACCTGCAGCCATTTCAACTAATTCATGTTCTGGGACAATCGTGAAGCATCTTGATTTCAACAAACGGAACCTGTTTAAGTAATCTTCTATAGATTCCGTGAATTTCCTCTTGATGCTAGCCAATTCTTTCAAGCTTATCTTGGTTTGACCCATGTAAAATTGTTCATGGAATAATCTCTCCAAGTGTGCCCATGCATCTATGGAATTTGGGGGCAACGTAGTGAACCAAACAAAAGCATTCTTTGTTAGCGAACTAGGGAAGTATTTAATCCTTAAGTCTTCGTTCCCTGCTAGATCCCCTGCTTCCGTCAGATATCTGGCTATGTGCTCCACGGTAGACTCATTGGTGTCCCCTGAAAATTTAGTAAATTTTGGTACTTTGGTACCTCTTGGCAATTCCGTTTGCATAATATATTCTGCTATTAGGGATGTATAGTTTGGGCGTCGAAGCCTGGTATTAAGGCCATTGTTAGCCATTATTCTCTCTATCATGGCAGTGAGGTTGTTCTCTGTTGCCAAATTGTCTCTCCTAACCCTATGCACCACTTCATTAGGATGTTCGTTTCTTCTTACCACCACTAAATTAGGTTGTGGCTGGGTAACTGCTTGTTGGCCAACGTTAGTCGTTTGACTTCGAGCTTCTAAGTCTATCACTTGGTTTTGTTCGACTGATGTTGGCCTAGGTGGCGGTACTGGGGGTCTAACTTGTTCTAGAATGGGTTGCCCCTCCTGATAAGTTGATTGGTTGTTCCTTCGTCTATTTTGTGGAACTCCTAGAAAATCTACCATTCGATTCATTTGAGATGATATTTTTTGGAAGGTTTCCGCATTATCGTGGTTAGTCCTAGCAATGTTTGTTGCTAACGGATTTAAGATGGACCCCAATTCTTTAGCAAGATTTACTAACATATCATGGTTACTTGCATCCATTTCCTGTCGAAATGCTGCTTGACTACTTGTGGTAAAAGGGGGTACTTGGGCAGAGAAACCCGTATTCTGCCTGCTTCGACCTATCGAACCAACATTAGGCGAAAACGTTGTTGGGTTAGTTGTAGTGTATGTAGGTCCCGCTCCTCCTAATCCTGTCATGTATGAATGTGGCATTCCGTATTGGAAATTGGATCTCCACATCTCTGAGGCAGGTGGTGGTCTTGGGGTAAACATCTAATTTGTGGTATTAGTTGCGAAATGCGGTATCTGGCTTGTACCTGTTAATGAAGGGATAGCAGTCGAACTCGACACTGGGAGCGTTCCTGTCGTCCCTGTAGTATTTTCAGGTATCGCCTGGGAATTGCCTATAGGATCAGATTCCGTCGAAACCGGTATAGCCTGGGTTTCTGGAGCAGAAGTCGAAACATGTGTAGAACTTGCAGCCATCGTTCCTGACCCTTGTGGGGGATCCTGATCTCCCCCTGCACTGGCCACATTGACCATTTTCTTGTTGTACCTTCGTTTAGGAATCGGTTGTGCACTGTTGGTTAATTTACCGTTCCTAAGGTTCATACAAGGTCTTGATATTTTCTAGAGAAAACAAAAACAATCAATTAATAACAATCTGTTTGACACTGTCCCACTGGGCGTGCCAATTTGTTTACGGTGATTTCCGGTAAACAACCGCTAGTCTTCCAAACTATAATAAATATGATTTGGTTACTCGCAGGATCGACTAGATTGATCCTAGGACATAGTCAAAAAGGTTGTTACTCATGATAGTTCGAATCATATCTATGGTTGGCTTGTCTCGAAATAAGAAATGCTTAATCAAAGAATTAAAGATTAACAATCACCTTGTTATACACGTAAATACAACATCAGCAAAAGATAAGATAAAGATAAAATATAAGACAAAACTGTAAAGTGCAAAAATCTTAAAGTGTAAAGACTTAAATGCTTCGAAACTAAATAGAATGAAAATAAAGAGTGCAAGAATGTAAATGACAGAAAGTAAACGAAATGCAATAATATCAAAAGATACTTGAACAACGAAAGATACAAAGGTATTTAAAATGGTGTTGGTGTCATACGTACATTTCTCAGCGAAACTCGTTCTCTTAACACTTGATACTTGAGCAATATGTGAGTGATTTGTACAAAATGAACACCCGGAATCCTAATACTAAGACCCTTATTTATACTAAATTCGACCCTAACGGTCCTACACTAATCTGATGCCACGTTACTCCCGAGAATCCTTGGGATGCCATCTGTCTTTGTGCAGTTATAAAAACTACTTCGAAATTCAAATCCTCCCGCTTGAATCCTCTTTCGACGCGTGGCAACGTAATCAGAATCGAGAATGCTACGAGAATACGTTAAGCTTCAGTACTTTACATATTTCGTAAAAACGTCTAAGTCTCCAAAGATGATTCCTTTCGAATTAATCTTCAGTGCTAACTGTCTCCGCTCCACCTTAAACCATCATTCTCGAATATGGCCATCAGTAGCCATTTTTGACCTAAAAAGATGGTCATCAGTAACCATCTTCCTTCGAATTTCAAACCTTCGAAGAATATTTTTCCCAAACGAAATCTCCAGCTAACAAATTGCCCCCAATAAATGCCTGTTTCGAAAACAAGAGAAATAGGCGTTTCTGTCTATAACGAGATTTCGTTTACTTACTTCTTAGAGTTCCGAGACTATTGACTAACGTCATAATCATTTATGACTCTGTTTCCAAAACGTCTTGTCATTTTCAAAGATGTCTTTTCATAACTTACATTCCCACGTTCTGGTCTTACTTCAAGAAAACTTGCCCGCATCTTTTTTCAAGAACACTTCAATCTAAAAATTAAGAGTTTCATATAATCTTGGATTTTTATTCCATAAATATCCTAATTTATGAATACATGGTTTTTAGAATTTTTTTATACGGTATTTTGGCTCGCTGTTGAATTTATTCTTACACAAACGCCAAGTACTGTTTGTTACTTCACACACGCTATTTATTTGAGATTTATTTACAGATAAATAGTACTGACGCAATTGGTACAGAGTTAAATCTTTTTGCAGGCGCAGAGTCCAGGGATTCAGACTGTACTGGTAACAAGTAAATTATTATTAACTTTTGTTTCCCACTAATTTTTGTACTATATTCTATTATTTTCAAAATCTCTTTCTTTCTCTTTCTTTCAAAATCAAATCCTAACTTTATTCTATACATCTCTTTTTCAAACCCTACCATACACTTTCTTTCAAATCCTACTTCCACTCAAATTTTCCTTTTTTGTACGGAATCACTTCATTCCCCAACGTCTCTATCCTTCTTTTCATTCTATAAATACCTCTCATTTTTTCCATAAATTCTCACATCAAATTCTAACTCATCTCTCAAATTTCTACTTCATATTCATTCTCTCTTCTTCCCCGGCAAAATGGCGAAGCGGATGGAAACGTGTTTTCTTATGGTCATCATCGTCGTGGTGGTAATCATGTCCTTCTTCTGTCTGCATAGTCCTGAAAAATGTGGACCTGGGATGTTTACACTCCCAATCATCTACATGTTATTATTTGTAGCTTGGGTTATTAATCGTCATTCTTAAAGTTTGTCGTATCTTTTATTTTTTAATAACGTATCGTTTACTCGTCGTACTGTTCATTATAGTATGTAATATTTGTACTGTCAGTATTAAATGTCGTACTATTTGTCGTACTATTGCTTAATTATTAAGATAATATTTTGTGTGTTTTCTGCCAGTTAAATATTTATTTTTCTGTGCATTAAATGTTTTTCAGGGTTATTGTCGGTAATTCTGTTCGCATACAGTATATATTATTTATTTATTATGTCTGTGTTTTTCTAACAACTCATATAAATAAATTTTCACCATTAACACAACAAAAAACAAAAAGAAAAAATTAACTTTGACTGTTGAATTTTCACTTTAACTACTACATGCCTGAACAGTCAGTTGACAGTCAAAACCGCTGACAGTGCAATTCTCCGTGTTTTGTACCACCAATCAAATCAAACTTTTTCATTTCAAAATTCCAAGATTTTTGTTCTAGAAGTCTTCTGAATATCACATGATTAGCAGAGACTCAGTACTGCACAAAAATCAGGTACGCTTAACTATCTCCTACACAAACAGTCCCTGACTAGGGTTTTTTGTTTTTTTCAGGAGAACAAGTTTTTGAGACCTCAAATGGATTTCATGGACCTCCATATATCTCAAAGTACCACCATACAAATTTTCAAACTTCAATTCACTCAGACGCACAGTCAGCAGCTCAAATAGTCAACAGACGACCCGTTTGACCAAAAAGTCAACAGACAGTCAAAAATGAAATTTTTTGTCAACATCCATATTTTGTCAAAAGATTCATCATTTGATCATTTGTTGATCATAATTCATCAAGGAAAGATCAAAAATCAACAAAACCCTAAGTTTCAAAATTAGGGTTTTCTCCTAAAAAGTCAACTGAACTTTGACTGGTCATAACTCTCTCATCCCTCATCCAAAAAATTCAAACCAAAGCTCATTTTTAAGGAAATTAAATTATCTTTCAAATGCAATTGGTCCCATGGTCATTAGATTCACCATTTGAAAAATATGAACCAAGACATTACAGGTCATTTTCAAAGTCAACAAAAAGTCACTTTTTTCAAAAGGACACACAAGGAGCATGGAAAATCATTTTGATATGAGACCAAAGACATTGGTTATAGGACTCTTTGAGGTTTTCAAAAAGTACAAGAACTCCTTCATATGATAAAAATTGAGGGATTTATGCCTTGTTGAAGTTGACCATTTTTTGGGAAAATGCATGAAATCAACATTGATCAAAAATGTTTTTTTCCAAAAGGGGCCAAGTTTTCATGATCCAAACATGTTCCCCATAATATAAAGGGCCTCCCACGACCAAGCCAAGGCCCATAGCATTTTTGTTTCTTTTTTGATTTAATTTTATCACATTTAAAGTTAAAGTGAAAAAGAATTGATGCAAGATTCTTATCCAAGGCTTTGTCTCTTGCATGAGTCATCAATATAGCTTATTTTCTGCAACAAGAGGAAGTACAAAGGAGGCTAAGAGCAAGAGAAGTGAAGAAGAGCAAGCTTTAGTCAACAATTCAAAGATTTTTAATATTTAAAAATCAAAGTTTCAACAAAGCAATCAATGCTTCTTGGCTTAGATTTTAAGCACTTCTTAGCTTATAAATGAAGTGGTATGCTTCATCAATGTAACACACACGAAATATAGCAAAGGCATAGCATAAACTCACTTCATATTTCAAAGAAAATTCAAAGAAACTTTAAATTTCGTATTTGAATTTGTAGCTAGTTTCAAAGCAAACTAAGTCCATAAATCATCTTCTAGGACTTGTTTGAGTAGGTTTAGATCAATAGCCAAGTTCATAAGGGCCTGAAACTCGAGCTCTCTCACTCTCCGATTTGGTAAACTTTCATTGATTTCAAACTCTCTATTTATGCGTTGTTATCATGTCTAATGGTTATGGTTGAGTTTATAATGATCATTAGATCAGGTTTGAACCCTAGCATGAGAGTTCTAACGTCCAGAACATAGGTTGCCATTGTCAACCGTGAGTTCATGTTCCTCTTCGAATCTCTTGAACCAGGCACTTTCAGTCCAAACTAACCTCACCATTGGATTCCCAGACCTCAATTTAGAGGGGTATGGTCTTCATTTGGTGTTTATCTAACGTATTTTTTGCAGTTGAAGGATGCCCTAGCCGGAGAAGATGACCGGAATCACTATTCCGGCAGTCAACAGACCCAGGCGTGGTTGACTGGCACGCGTGGCTTCCTCCTTCTCTCCCATTGGCCGGTCAAAGTGTCAAAGGCTTGCGTGGCAAAACGTTAAAACATGATTGGCTCTGGTTTAAAACATGGGCCCCACATAACTTAAATTCAGAAAAAAAAGAGAAACAATTGAACTGGGCCTTGCACAAATTGATTTCCACACCCCTGGTTTCTGGCCCAAACGCATCTCTTGAACTAAAATCAGTTCTTTTCCAGATTTACTAAATACACCCCCTGCATATTTAACTAATAATTTTAGTTTTTTTTTTTTTTGCATTTAATTTAAAATCAACCAATCAAAAAACATAAAAATATTTTCTTTTTACCATTAATTTGATAAATTGCTTAATTATTTTTTTTCCATAAAAATATTTTATTTTTCTTAAAGATTGAAATATTTTGTATAATTAATTAGTATATATTTATATATTTGCTATTTAATTATTTCAACCAATCAAAAAATCATAAAAAAATTTTGTTCTTTATATTAAATATAGTTTATATATTATAGGCTAATTTTGTACATATTTAGGATAATTTTCTCTTTAAGTTTAATTATTTGTGTAATTATTTGTATAATTATATGATTATTTAACTTAATAATTTACAAAACAACTTCAAAAATTCCAAAAAAAAATTAGTTTTGTTTTAAAATTAATTAACAAGCATTTTGAACATATTTTAAACTTATTTTTTAGCTTTAAATTTTATTTCCATCTTTTTCTCATTTTAATTAAAATTAATCATGCATTAATTCTAATTAAAATCAATCATCAAAAAATCCAAAAATATTTCTTTTATTTTCTTGCAATTTAAATTCCTAGATCAAGTGTATAGGTTGTCAAATTCATGTAAATAGCGTAGTTTACATTTCCCGCACAATCGATGTAATAGCGTAGATTTACTTTCCGCATTTTACATCTCCGCATTTTAATTCCAGTACATATAAAACTGCGTGTATGTCAAAAAATAAAAATTGAAGCGTTAGCTCACTAACTTCAAAGATAAAATATCTGAATCAAAACACAATCACACTTGCACCTCTTAGGGTAATCCCTCTTTTACTCTTTTCAAAATCAAAAATCCAATTCTACTGTTTCAAATGCAAAATCGAACTTTCGTTTACATCCGGTGAAAGGAGAATTTCCTGAAGGAAATAGGAAAAGACCTTATATCTTAGGGTAGACCTCCTAATTTGCTTGCTCAAATCAAAACAAACAAATGTCTCATATACTGTTGTTTTTCAAAATAAAACTTTCAAAAAAAAAAGACAATACTTGGTATATATCCAAACAAGGATCATTACGAAGTTAACGTTCTTTTTTTTTCAAAACATCTTTCGAAAGATAAAACACTTTGTATACATCCGCACAAGGATCATTACAAAATCAACTTGTAAAAGTTTTTGAAACCACATACAAGCATGTCAAGGCAAGAGAAAAGTGATTCAAAACAAGTGAGCTAAGCAAATTAAAGAGCCCATGGATAACCATGGATACAAAGGGTGCTAATACCTTCCCTTTGTATAACCGACCCCCTTACCCAGAATTTCTTAAAGGTCTTTTTCTGTTTCTTTTATAAACCTTTCCTTAATTGGATAAAATAAAAGTCGGTGGCGACTCTCTGATTTTCAAAAACACAAAAGCAAAAAGAGAAGAGTGTCAGTTCGTGTACCTTCTACACAAGAGGTACGGTAAAAAACCGAGGGCGACAAAACTGGCGACTCTGCTGGGGACATACTTTCTAAAAACAAAATGTTTTCAAAAGGGGTTACCTTTAGAGTTTAGATCACTTCGATGTTTTCAAATTGCTTGATTTGATTGCTCTATTTTTCAAAGGTTTGTTTGGGTATTTTGCTTGTGTGAAAGATTCTAACCCGAATCTCGAGATACCCTAAGTATGTGACAATAGACCAAGGAAACTGTACGGCATGTACCGATACGGTTGATTTGGTAGTCACCGTTAGTGCGATACTTTGGTTTATACTGATGTCCCTTAAAAACGATCAAGGAGTATGTTAGGCTTCCGAAATATCATTAAACACTAATTTGTCTTAGAACCTTTAGTTGAACTTGACTTGTGGCCTATTAAGTGGCTAGCTTTGAAATTGATCGAAGTTAGTTATCCTCGAGGAATATTTTGATCGGCCATACGAGCGCCGTATTGAGATGTTATCTCCAAGGATCATAGAACCCGAATACCATTTTAGGACAGGTTTTAACCAACTCAACTTCAGTGGGGAGGGTATCACCTATGAACTTCATGCAAGCCTTTAAACCTAAGGCTATTGTTTGATTTGTTTGTGTGTGCCACATGTTTGACATCATAACATCATAAGCATCATAATCATATCATTTTCTCACTAATCATTTCAAGGATCGAAGAGTTTACCTTTGTTCTGTTATTGCAGGTAATGGCTCCCGCCACCAGAGATTACATCCGAATCAACATCTCAACAGTGCCATCTGAACTAAAAGACTTAATATCAGAATTTCCCAGGAATGCTCAATTCACCGAAAAGCACGGTCACCTACTCCATTTGGTTACCTCAAAGTTTGAAGAAGACATGATACGGGTCCTGTTCCAGTTCTTTGATCCCGAACATCATTGTTTTACCTTTCCTGATTACCAGTTAGTACCCACCTTGGAAGAGTTTTATGAACTAATTGGATTACTTGTTCGAGATCAATTACCTTTCACTTGTTTAGAAAAGATCCCAAAACCTGAAATCATTGCTGCTGCATTACATTTGCGAAAGTCAGAAATCGAGTCCAATTGGGAAACAAAGAGTGGAATCCAGGGTTTGCTTGCTAAGTTCTTAATGGAAAAGGCTCGATTACTACTAAAAAACAAAAGTTACCCAGCTTTTGAGGAGGTTGTGGCTCTTTTGATTTATGGGTTGGTTTTATTCCCTAATCCCGACCAGTTCATAAGTGTGCACATTATCAACATTTTCTTAACCCGTAACCCGGTACCAACCTTGCTGGGAGACATTCTACATTCTCTACACACTCGTACCATGAAGAAACGAGGAACTCTTATGTGTTGTGTACCACTACTGGCTAGATCGTTTACATTACACCTTCCCCGATCAGTGTTGAGAAATGAACAAAGGATGCAATGGTCTCGCAGGATTATGTCTTTGTCTCATTCAGATATCCGGTGGAACAACTTCTTTCAAAGAGACATTACTATCATAGACCATTGTGGAGAGTACCCTAATGTGCCACTCCTTGGTATCAAGGGAGGCATCACTTACAGTCCCTCTTTAGCTTTACGCCAATTCGGATATGCACGAAGAAACTGTCCTCACGACATGATTATCCGTGGCATTGTGTTTGATTACGAGGATGATTCCCACAGACATCGACGAAGGTTTATACATGCGTGGGGCAGTGTATATAGAATAGAAAGCAAAACTTTAGGGCAATGGAACTCTATTCCTATGGAACCTTACCTCAGATGGGTGCGTACTCATGCTCAGAAGTTCATCATGCCATATCCCGCTATTCTACCTGTAACTATTGAGCCAGAAGTTGAAGGAGACGAACCTCGAGTTATTCTACATCCGGACATGCCAACTGACCTGGAAGAGCTGTAGAAATCTTGGGTTAAGCTAAAAGAGGAAAGAGACACCTTCAAAGCACACTGTCAAGACTATGAGAGGAAAGTATTGGAGCTCACCGGACAACTCCAAGAAGAACAGCAGATCAACACATTCCTGGGTGCAAAGAGAAAGCGTCCATGGGAGACCTGAGGGATCCTTCATTTTCTTTATTTTCTGTTTTGTAAGCCCGAATGAGGCAAAGAAAAAAAGAAGAAAAAAAAGAGAAATAAATTGTTAACTAATAAGTGTTTGTTTCTTCTTTGTTTTTAACAAATCTAAATTCCAAGATCCTTGAAAACATTGTATATGCATTTCATTCATAAACATTGAATAACAGGTTCACATGACAGGTTTCTCATCTCCTCGCTGTTATTTCAGTTAGAAGAGATGGAATCTGAAACAAGCATCAAGAATCTCGAAGCACAGAACGCCCAAGTTCAGGTAGCAATTCTGGAACTAGCAAAGGGGCAACAAGAACTGAAAGCCCTGATAATCAAGAAGAAAAAGAAGCCCAAAGGATCTGTAGGCTTGAGTCACCTGAAAAGGAAGATCAAAATCCCAGTCAAAAATCCCAAAAAACCACCAATCCCTGAAATAGTCGGTGATGGTGAACAAGGAGACAATCATAGCAACCAGGGTTCTGCCAAACCCTCTCTCTCTTCTAATGAAGAAGATTTTCATTCTAGAGACGAACAGGATGATGACAAATACCAGCAGTTGGAAGAACGCATGAAAGCTATGGAGATACAAAAAAATACCTGGTTTGGATTTCAATGATCTGGGACTCGTCTCAGATATTGTTATCCCTCCAAAGTTCAAAGTTCTTGTCTTTGCAAAATATGATGGAGTTTCTTGCCCAAAACTGCATCTGAGGTCCTATGTGAGGAAGATACTACCTCATACAGCAGATAACAAATTGTGGATTCATTTCTTCCAGGAAAGTCTGTCGGGTACACAACTTGAGTGGTACTACCAACTGGAAAGCACAAAAGTTCATACCTGGGAAGATTTAGCTACTGCTTTCTACAAACAGTATCAATACAACGCTGACCTTGCACCAACCTGTACTCAACTAAGGGGCATGTCTATGGCACCAAAAGAAAGTTTCAAAGGATATGCACAAAAGTGGAGAGATCTGGCTGGAAGGGTTCAACCACCCTTATCTGATCGCGAGCTGGTCGACATGTTCATGGGCACTTTAACTGGCCCTTTCTATAGTCATTTGCTGGGAAGCTCATCATCAGGTTTCACTGACCTGATATTGACTGGAGAGCGTGTCGAAAGCGGCATTCAAAATGGAAAAATTCAGATAGGCTCTTCCTCTGGTACTACAAAAAGGCCCATCAGTGGGAGGAATGAGGTCAATACAATGCATAGTCAGAAAGGTCGCAAAAATGAGCATCACCAATCTGTAGGGGCAGTTTTGATCTCCGCATCTGCACCTCAAAAAGATCAACCGCCAAAATATACGCGTCGACCAGATGCACCAAGAAGAAATTTCACTAGAATGAATATGCCAATCTCTCAAGCATTGCAGCACTTATTAAAAGCAGATCTGATCACATTGAAAGATCCTCCAAAGAATGTTAACACTTCCTCTCCAAGTTATCGCCCTGATGCAACATGTGCGTATCACTCTAACTGTCTAGGACATGACGCAGATCACTGTTGGGCCCTGAAAAATAAAATACAAGACATGATAGATGCTGGGGAAATTGAGTTCGATCCTCTAGAGACTCCAAATGTCATCATTGCACCTATGCCGAAACACGACAAGACCATCAACGCAATCATAGACACTGTTTACATCTATGATGTGAGAGAATTGTCAACTCCGCTCCTTGAAGTCAAAAGAAAGCTAATCCAAGCTGGTTACTTTCCAGGTTGTGACCCTGATTGCTTTTATTGCGCACACCTACCCAATGGTTGTGAAAACCTGAGAATGGGAATTCAAAAGTGGATGGATCGCCGTATCATTATGTTTGAGAGGCTCCCTTCTATGGACGATTTATGCGAAGTCTTTTCAAATGGGATGAGAATAGAGGACGTCTCAGTGGTTTCCAACATACCATTGAAAATCCCTACCAAAGCTCCTTTCAAAATTTCTGCTACACCCAAAGTGGCATCTGTCATCATTACCAGTCCGACTCCATTTCCATATTCCTCAGACAAAGCTGTCCCGTGGAGTTATGACACTAATGTTTATGTCCATGGAGTTAAGCAAGATACCTTGACTGAAGAGGCCGTGAATTTTACTACTCCAACTGTTGATAATATTGTGGGTACTAGTAAGATTACGAGAAGTGGAAGGATCTTTTCACCAGAAATTTCCCCAAATATTGTTACTAATCCAGTCCAGGTCCCAGTTCCTAATCAAGATATTAACGCTCGAGGCAAAGAGCCACTAGTTGAACCAGTTCAAATACCGGTGGAAATCACTATTGAGGATCCATCAAAGCAAGAAATGGAGGAAATATTGAAAATCATCTGCAAGAGTGATTACAATATTGTCGAACAGCTGGGGCACACTGCTTCAAAAATCTCAATGCTATCTCTGCTAAAATATTCCGAAGCTCATGTCAAAGCCCTGATGAAGTTCCTAAAAGCTGCATGTAACGCCCCAGACTGCTTTCCGGATGATCGACTGACCCCACAAACCAACACGGGTCTTTTCAGCATGCTTTGACCTCACTCGCATGCTTTCCGGGAAACTTCCCAGAAGGTCACCCATCCCAATACTACTCCAAGTCAAGCACGCTTAACTGTAGAGTTCTTACGGAACGGGCTCCCGAAAAGAAGATGCATCTTGTTTTCGGGAGCCCGTTCCGTAAGAACTCCACAGTTAAGCGTGCTTGACTTGGAGTAGTATTGGGATGGGTGACCTTCTGGGAAGTTTCCCAGAAAACGTGCGAGTGAGGTCAAAGCATGCTGAAAAGACCCGTGTTGGTGTGTGGGGTCAGTCGATCATCCCAAAAGCAGTCTGGGGCGTTACAAATGGTATCAGAGCCAGACCTCTCCCAGTACGATGTGGTTCGAGGACGAACCATGCGGAAGCTGGTGGGCATGTAACACCCGAGGCCGAAGAAGGCGAGGGGTGGTTGCACCGCATGTAACACCTGAGGCCTAAGATGGCAAGGGTGGTCGCCACATCGGAATGAGAGGAATCCTGTGGCTATGCAGGTATGTGACTGCATGGTTGAAGGAAGACTTATAAGGATTGATGGGTACTACCTATACCAACAAGATGCATCTTCTTTTCGGGAGTCCGTTCCGTAAGAACTCCACAGTTAAGCGTGCTTAACTTGGAGTAGTATTGGGATGGGTGACCTTCTGGGAAGTTTCCCGGAAAACGTGCGAGTGAGGTCAAAGCATGCTGAAAAGACCCGTGTTGGTGTGTGGGGTCAGTCGATCATCCCAAAAGCAGTCAGGGGCGTTACACTGCACATGTGCCACAAGAGATTTTAGTCGATCAATTTGAAAATTGTGTTGCCAATCTAACCGTGAATAATGGTCTCGGTTTCTCTGATGTTGATCTAACCCCTGTTGGAAAAAATCACAATAAAGCCCTACACATCTCTATTGAATGTAATGACACCACTCTATCTCATGTACTGGTAGATAACGGTTCCTCTTTGAACGTGTTACCAAAAATAGTACTGGAAAAGCTTGACTTCGAAGGAATTGTGTTACAACCAAGCGATGTTGTGGTAAGAGCCTTCGACGGGTCAACAAGAACAGTGTACGGAAAGGTGAATCTCCCAATCAGAGTGGGCTCTCAAATCTTTGATTCTACCTTTTACGTAATGGAAATTCACCCAGCATATTCCTGTTTACTAGGACGCCCTTGGATACATGGGGCAAATGCTGTAACTTCTACCCTACATCAGAAGTTGAAATATCCAGTAAAAGGAAAGATTGTCACAATTTACGGCGAAGAGGAATATGTGGTTAGCCACCTGAGCAACTCCAAGTATGTTGAGTTGGATGACGAATTCATTGAAACTCCCTGCCAATCTTTTGAGGTGGTCTCTCCAGATGTCTCTACTACCAAACATATTTCCGCTACTCCTGCTACAAAAATAACTACAACCATGGCTTCTCTCAAAGATGTCGAAGCTGTGATCGAAAAAGGTGGTTGCACAGTATGGGGACAGCTCCTCGATGTACCTTACAAGTCCGATAAGCTAGGCTTGGGCTATGCTAATGGGAATCAGAAGAACAATCAAAGTCCTCATTCTGGAGGATTAATGTCACACTTCGTCAGCCAAGGAGTAAAGGCTATTGAAGACGAAGGAGTGTTCTTAAACCATATCATTCAGCCATATCCAAATGAGGTTCCACCTGTTTCCATGGAAGTCTGGGATACTTTGGGAGAACCAAGCGGCGGGTATGATTTTCTAGTAAAATATACTGCACCTCAGAGTTCTTTTATTGCTATGGAAGACATTACCCCATTTGGATGGGGTGATCAATTTGAAGATAGCAAAAGTTTCACAAGTTCCATCACTGAGCAATATCAAGGTCCACCTAGTCCAAAAGAAGTTTGGGATACACTAGGAGAACCAAGTGGCAAGTATGACTTTATGGTGAAATATTCTGCTCCCCTGAGTTCGCAGATCGCCATTGAAGACATCACTCCAACTGGATGGGATAACCATTTCGAAGAACATATGACATTCACAAACCCTGACGCTCTTGAAGAAGTTGGGGAGACACCAAATAATGAGAATGATTTCCTGACACAATACCCTTTTCCCAAGGATGCACAAGTCTCCCTTGAAGACATCATTCCGACTGGATGGGACGATCTTATCGGGTATCTCGCTCAGCCAACAGAGATATCTCAGCCTGGGCTCTCGTATCCAGCAGAGTATATTACTTATCCCGAAAGATCATCAGCTCATTTCCCCACCGAAGAAATCAATGCTGTAGAAGATGAAGAAGACAACTGCAACTGGAGCAACTGGATATTCCCCGCTCACAACAATGGGTTGAACAACTGGGAAGCTGAAGATGCCATCTCCTTTGATCAGGAGTAAATGCATTTTCCTGTTTTCACTGTCCATATGTTCAAAAATAAAAATGGTTCCTGTACTATCAAACCATGAGCTTGAAAGCCGTGTGCCTTGCCCGAAGCACACTGGTCCTTTTTATAAGGGTTTGTCATATCATGATCATATGTTCATATAATAAAATCATGGGACGTTTGCATGTTCAAATTATTGCGATCCTTTTTATTCATTTCTTCACTTTGTTTTCAAATAGCTATGTGTTCTTACACACACCCACATAATAAATGCAGATTCACATTCACTCTGGATCCTGTCGATAACGATTCTGCTATTGCCAGTCATGACTTTGAAAATCTGATCTACCAAACTGAGGACGAAAGTGAGGAAGATTGTGAAGTACCAAGAGAACTTGTAAGGCTGCTAGAACAAGAAGAAAAGACTATACAGCCACATGAAGAACCAATTGAGGTTATCAACTTAGGCAATAACGAAGAAAAGAAAGAAGTCAAGATAGGGGCTGATCCAGAAGACAGTGTCAAGCAAAGACTGATTCAAATGTTGCAAGACTACGTTGAGATATTCGCCTGGTCCTATGAAGATATGCCTGGCCTTGACACGGACATTGTGGTTCATCGTCTACCAATCAAAGAAGGTAGCACTCCAGTTAAGCAGAAACTGCGGAGGAGTAGGCCCGATATGTCAAAGAAGATCAAAGACGAGGTTGAGAAGCAATTCAATGCTGGCTTTCTGAAAGTTGTGAGTTATCCTCCTTGGATAGCTAACATAGTGCATGTGCCTAAAAAAGACGGGAAAGTTAGAATGTGTGTAGACTACAGAGATCTGAACCGGGCAAGCCCCAAAGATGATTTCCCTTTACCTCACATCGATGTACTGGTTGATAATACTGCACAATGCAAAATATTTTCCTTTATGGATGGATTCTCAGGGTACAATCAAATCAAGATGGCACCCGAAGACATGGAAAAAACAACCTTCACAACACCCTGGGGAACCTTTTGTTACAAAGTAATGCCCTTTGGTTTAAAGAATGCAGGAGCAACCTATCAGCGCGCAATGGTAGCTCTGTTCCATGATATGATTCATCAAGAGATAGAGGTTTATATGGATGATATGATTGCAAAGTCCAACACCGAAGAAGAACATCTGGGTCATCTGCACAAGCTGTTTGACAGACTCAAGAAGTACAGGTTGCGACTGAATCCGAACAAGTGTACCTTTGGAGTAAGATCCGGTAAACTTTTAGGTTTCATTGTCAGCAGCAAGGGTATTGAGGTTGATCCTGCCAAGGTCAAAGCCATTCAAGAAATGCCTATACCCCATACCGAGAAACAAGTCAGAGGATTCTTGGGACGTTTGAACTACATAGCCAGATTTATTGCCCATATGACTACTACTTGTGTGCCAATCTTCAAATTGTTGAAGAAAGATCAAGTGGAAAGATGGAATGACAAATTCCAATTAGCCTTTGATAAGATCAAAGAATACCTTCAAAAACCACCAATCTTGTTACCACCAGTGGAAGGAAGACCTCTAATAATGTACCTAACAGTGTTAGAAGACTCAATGGGGTGTGTACTGGGGCAACATGACGAGTCTGGCCGAAAAGAACATGCAATCTACTATCTTAGCAAAAAGTTCACCGATTGTGAAACAAGATACTCACTGCTCGAGAAAACTTGCTGTGCCTTAGCATGGGCGGCTCGCCGACTAAGACAGTATATGCTAAACCATACCACTTTCCTGATCTCCAAAATGGATCCCATCAAGTATGTGTTCGAAAAACCTGCTCTCTCTGGAAGAATAGCAAGATGGCAAATGATCTTAACAGAATATGACATCCAGTACACTTCACAAAAAGCAATCAAAGGAAGTGTGGTAGCTGATCATCTGGCTCATCAAGCAGTGGATGATTATCAAGCATTGAACTTTGACTTCCCAGATGAAGATATTATGCTAGTCACTGACTACGAACAACCAGGACCGGAAGAAGGACCCGAGCCAGGATCCCGATGGACTATGGTTTTTGATGGAGCTTCTAATGCACTTGGCAATGGCATCGGAGCTGTGATCATTTCCCCTGCAGGAGGTTATACGCCATTCACTGCCAAATTATGCTTCAACTGCACTAACAATATAGCCGAGTACGAAGCATGTATTCTAGGTCTCAAAGCTGCAATCGATCTAAGAATCAAGTTCCTGGAGGTCTACGGAGACTCGGCGCTTGTGATTTATCAAGTCAAAGAGGAATGGGACACGAAGCACCCGAATCTAATTCCATACAAAGAATATGTGCTAAGTTTGATTCCTTACTTTGAAGAGATCACTTTTGAACACATCCCGCATGAAGAAAATCAACTAGCTGATGCCTTAGCTACCATGTCATCCATGTTCAAGGTCAGGTGGGACAATGAGGCGCCAATGATCACCATTTACAGACAGGATGAACCAGCCTATTGCAATGAGATCGATGCCGAAGGAACGGAAGAAAAACCATGGTTCCATGAAGTAAAAAGATATCTCGAAGCTCAGGAGTACCCTGAAGGGGCATCCATTAACGACAGAAAGTTTCTAAGAAGATTTGCTGCCAAACGCAACCATGACTCGACTTTACTTCGTTGTGTAAACAAGAAGGAAGCAGAACAGATTATGGAAGACATACATGATGGTGCTTTTGGTACCCATTCAAGTGGACATACAATGGCTAAAAAGATCTTAAGAGCAGGTTATTATTGGTCTACCATGGAGAGAGATTGCCATCGTCACTCCATAACCTGTCACAAATGCCAGATATATGCCGAAAAAGTACATGTACCTCCAGTCCCGCTAAACGTCCTGACGGCTCCTTGGCCTTTTGCAATGTGGGGTATTGATATGATTGGAGAAATCAAGCCTACTGCCTCCAACGGACATCGCTTTATCCTGGTCGCTATTGATTACTTCACAAAATGGGTAGAAGCAGCTTCATTTGCTTCAGTCACCAAGAATGTTGTGGCCCGGTTTATCAAGCACAATCTCATTTGTCGGTATGGCATCCTTGAAAGGATCATCACAGACAATGGCACAAATTTAAACAACAGAATGATTACTGAACTCTGCACACAGTTCAAGATCAAACATCATAATTCCTCTCCATATCGACCAACGATGAATGGCGCAGTGGAAGCCGCCAACAAGAACATCAAGAAAATCATACAAAAGATGACAGTAACCTACAAAGACTGGCATGAGATGTTGCCTTTTGCTCTTCATGGTTATCGCACATCTGCGCGTACTTCAACCGGGGCAACCCCATTCTCCTTAGTCTACGGTATGGAGGCAGTTCTTCCAATTGAAATTCAGATTCCTTCCCTAAGGATTATGAAAGAGGCCGATCTAGACGAAGACGATTGGATTCAGACTCGATTGGACCAGATAAACTTGATTGATGAGAAGAGGCTCGCAGCTATTTGTCATGGTCAGTTGTACCAAAAGCGTATGATCAAAGCTTTCAACAAGAAAGTCAAAAGTCAGGCATACCAAACCGGTGGCTTGGTTGTCAAACGCATCATCCTACCACAAGGTGACCCCAGGGGCAAGTGGACTCCCACTTATGAGGGACCATTTGTAATCAAGAAAATATTCTCCGGCGGAGCCATGTTGCTTACCACTATGGATGGCGAGGATTTCCCACACCCTGTGAATGCGGACATAGTCAAAAAGTACTTCGCTTAAAACAGCTCGCTAAGTTGAAAACCTGAAAGGGCAATTTAGGAAAACAATGAGCGTCTCGATGGATTGAAAACCTGAAAAGGCGATCCAGGCAAAAATTAGAGACTAAATAAATATTATCCCGGTAGGCTGAAAACCTGAAGAGGCAGCCTAGGCAAAAGTTAGGGAATAAAGCGTACAACTATGTCCCGTTCAGTTGCCTATTCACCTTCAAGGTTCAACACATCAAAGACACCGATCAGTCCTATTACTTTCTTCCAACAAGTGAGGGATGAGATGCTCAAAGACAGATTTGCAATAGCAGAATTGAAACTTGACTGGATTGTTTTCACATAGCTATTTCTCTTTATAAATACTTTTCAAAGCTTTATGACAATTTCCTACTACTAGGATTTTTGTCTCCTTGTACTAATCAGCCTATCATGGCTCTTTTTCAAAATCAATGCAGCTCATGCTCAAAATCAATATTTTCACTTTTTCTGTTTTGAATACGTAAACGTCCCAATGAAATTTTGAATGAACATGTGCATTTGAATATGATTGATGTTTACCAGGAAAAACAGGAATAGCATTCAGGTAATGTCCCAATCATTTGGACATCATCCCGAAACCAGCATCAGAAGAAAAATCCCCAATAGAAGTGCATTTCTCAGCAAATTCCTCAATGAGATTTTTCTCTCCAACAAAGTGATTCGAGAAATCTTATTCCCCAGCAGGGCTGTTCCAGATTGCTATCCCCAGAAGGTGTGATCTCCACACCAGGACTTGGTCAAATAGTGCATCGGAGGATTATGCATCCTCTTCATTCCCATCTTAAAGGGCATCAAAGTCAAAATTTTCAAATTACTTTTCATCCCCGAGCGGTAGTAAAAAATCCTTCAACAGAGCACCCTGGTTCTCAAAGAAGGTCCCCAACCGAGGGTACTCAAACAAGATGACAAAAAAAATCATCAACGATCACAATGCCTTCATTTATTTTCCCAATCAGAAGCTTGATACGCTCAAGACTGCATAAGTCATACATCATATATCATACATCATACATCATACGCATATTCATACACAACATATAATGTTTCATGACAAACGCATACATAACATGCATATTTCTCCTTTAGTTCAAAAATCTCATACATTACATACATCATAACACTGCATATCACTAACTTGATTTTTTCAGGCGAACGGATATCTTCAGCAAGGATATTCTCAATCACATGTCGTGTTCCCCTGAATTCTATTCAGACAATTGGTCCTCTCAGATATAATCAAGCCGAAGATTCATTCTAAAGAGATCTCTCTTTCCAAATCACCTATCAAGCTCAAAAACAACCAACACAGATCTAAGTCGATACCTCAGACGGTTCCAGAACGATATACCATCAAAGATCTAAAGCTGATACCTCAGAAGGTTCCAGAACGATCTACCATCAAAGATCTAAAGCTGATACCTCAGAAGGTTCCAGAACGATCTACCATCAAAGATCTAAAGCTGATACCTCAGACGGTTCCACAACGATCAACTTTTAAGCGGTAACCTCGGACGGTTCCGAAACAGTCAACGCAGAGGTTTTCAAATCCTTCATCAAGATATAATCAATGGATTCATTCTGGTGAACAAACCATCAAATACATTTGCCAGATGGCATCTGAAAGCCCATCTCAGGTAATGTTTCAATCTGTCAACAACATTTCTCAGACAACATTCAAATGCAATTTCCAACGTCACTTCCGGTGGAGGTAAGTGTAAATTTTAAGGGCATATAATATATTCAATCATCTTCTACCTTCAGATTTCAAACAATCTCTTCAGGTTTAAGAAGATTGAATAGGGGCAACTGTTATACCCCAAAATTTGCCCGCATCTTTTTTCAAGAAAACTTCAATCTAAAAATTAAGAGTTTCATATAATCTTGGATTTTTATTCCATAAATATCCTGATTTATGAATACTTGGTTTTTAGAATTTTTTTATACGGTATTTTGGCTCGCTGTTGAATTTATTCTTACACAAACGCCAAGTACTGTTTGTTACTTCACACACGCTATTTATTTGAGATTTATTTACAGATAAATAGTACTGACGCAATTGGTACAGAGTTAAATCTTTTTGCAGGCGCAGAGTCCGGGGATTCAGACTGTACTGGTAACAAGTAAATTATTATTAACTTTTGTTTCCCACTAATTTTTGTACTATATTCTATTATTTTCAAAATCTATTTCTTTCTCTTTCTTTCAAAATCAAATCCTAACTTTATTCTATACATCTCTTTTTCAAACCCTACCATACATTTTCTTTCCAATCCTACTTCCACTCAAATTTTCCTTTTTTGTACGGAATCACTTCATTCCCCAATGTCTCTATCCTTCTTTTCATTCTATAAATACCTCTCATTTTTTCCATAAAATCTCACATCAAATTCTAACTCATCTCTCAAATTTCTACTTCATATTCATTCTCTCTTCTTCCCCGGCAAAATGGCGAAGCGGATGGAAACGTGTTTTCTTATGGTCATCACCGTCGTGGTGGTAATCATGTCCTTCTTCTGTCTGCATAGTCCTGAAAAATGTGGACCTGGGATGTTTACACTCCCAATCATCTACATGTAATTATTTGTAGCTTGGGTTATTAATCGTCATTCTTAAAGTTTGTCGTATCTTTTATTTTTTAATAACGTACCGTTTACTCGTCATACTGATCATTATAGTATGTAATATTTGTACTGTCAGTATTTAATGTCGTACTATTTGTCGTACTGTTGCTTAATTATTAAGATAATATTTTGTGTGTTTTCTGCCAGTTAAATATTTATTTTTCTGTGCATTAAATGTTTTTTAGGGTTATTGTCGGTAATTTTGCTCGCATACAGTATATATTATTTATTTATTATGTCTGTGTTTTTCTAACAACTCATATAAATAAATTTTCACCATTAACACAACAAAAAAAAAAGAAAAAATTAACATTGACTGTTGAATTTTCACTTTAACTGCTACATGCCTGAACAGTCAGTTGACAGTCAAAACCGCTGACAGTGCAATTCTCCGTGTTTTGTACCACCAATCAAATCAAACTTTTGCATTTCAAAATTCCAAGATTTTTGTTCTAGAAGTCTTCTGAATATCACAAGATTAGCCGAGACTCAGTACTGCACAAAAATCAGGTACGCTTAACTATCTCCTACACAAACAGTCCCTGACTAGGGTTTTTTGTTTTTTTCAAGAGAACAAGTTTTTGAGACCTCAAATGGATTTCATGGACCTCCATATATCTCAATGTACCACCATACAAATTTTCAAACTTCAATTCACTCAGTCGCACAGTCAGCAGCTCAAACAGTCAACAGACGACCTGTTTGACCAAAAAGTCAACAGACAGTCAAAAATGAAATTTTTTGTCAACATCCATATTTTGTCAAAAGATTCATCATTTGATCATTGGTTGATCATAATTCATCAAGGAAAGATCAAAAATCAACAAAACCCTAAGTTTCAAAATTAGGGTTTTCTCCTAAAAAGTCAACTGAACTTTGACTGGTCATAACTCTCTCACCCCTCATCCAAAAAATTCAAACCAAATCTCATTTTGAAGGAAATTCAATTATCTTTCAAATGAAATTGGTCCCATGGTCATTAGATTCACCATTTGAAAAATATGAACCAAGACATTACAGGTGATTTTCAAAGTCAACAAAAAGTCAGTTTTTTCAAAAGGACACACAAGGAGCATGGAAAATTATTTTGATATGAGACTAAAGACATTGGTTAGAGGACTCTTTTAGGTTTTCAAAAAGTACAAGAAATCCTTCATATGATAAAAATTGAGGAATTTATGCCTTGTTGAAGTTGACCATTTTTTGGGAAAATGCATGAAATCAACATTGATCAAAAATGTTTTTTTTCCAAAAGGGGCCAAGTTTTCATGATCCAAACATCTTCCCCATAATGTAAAGGGCCTCCCATGACCAAGCCAAGGCCCATAGCATTTTTGTTTCTTTTTTGATTTAATTTTATCACATTTAAAGTTAAAGTGAAAAAGAAATGATGCAAGATTCTTATCCAAGGCTTTGTCTCTTGCATGAGTCATCAAGATAGCTTATTTTCTGCAACAAGAGGAAGTACAAAGGAGGCTAAGAGCAAGAGAAGTGAAGAAGAGCAAGCTTTCGTCAACAATTCAAAGATTTTTAATATTTAAAAATCAAAGTTTCAACAAAGCAATCAATGCTTCTTGGCTTAGATTTTAAGCACTTCTTAGCTTATAAATGAAGTGGTATGCTTCATCAATGTAACACACACGAAATATAGCAAAGGCATAGCATAAACTCACTTCATATTTCAAAGAAACTTTAAATTTCGTATTTGAATTTGTAGCTAGTTTCAAAGCAAACTAAGTCCATAAATCATCTCCTGGGACTTGTTTGAGTAGGTTTAGATCAATAGCCAAGTTCATAAGGGCCTGAAACTCGAGCTCTCTCACTCTCCGATTTGGTAAACTTTCATTGATTTCAAACTCTCTATTTATGCGTTGTTATCATGTCTAATGGTTATGGTTGAGTTTATAATGATCATTAGATCAGGTTTGAACCCTAGCATGAGAGTTCTAACGTCCAGAACATAGGTTGCCATTGTCAACCGTGAGTTCATGTTCCTCTTCGAATCTCTTGAACCAGGCACTTTCAGTCCAAACTAACCTCACCATTGGATTCCCAGACCTCGATTTAGGGGGGTAGGGTCTTCATTTGGTGTTTATCTAACGTATTTTTTGCAGTTGAAGGATGCCCTAGCCGGAGAAGATGACCGGAATCACTATTCCGGCGGTCAACAGACCCAGGCGTGGTTGACTGGCACGCGTGGCTTCCTCCCTCTCTCCCATTGGCCGGTCAAAGTCTCAAAGGCTTGCGTGGCAAAACGTTAAAACATGATTGGCTCTGGTTTAAAACATGGGCCCCACATAACTTAAATTCAGAAAAAAAAAGAGAAACAATTGAACTGGGCCTTGCACGAATTGATTTCCACACCCCTGGTTTCTGGCCCAAACGCATCTCTTGAACTAAAATCAGTTCTTTTCCAGATTTACTAAATACACCCCCTGCATATTTAACTAATAATTTTAGTTTTTTTTTGCATTTAATTTAAAATCAACCAATCAAAAAACATAAAAATATTTTCATTTTACCATTAATTTGATAAATTGCTTAATTATTTTTTTTCCATAAAAATATTTTATTTTTCTTAAAGATTGAAATATTTTGTATAATTAATTAGTATATATTTATATATTTGCTTTTTAATTATTTCAACCAATCAAAAAATCATAAAAAAAATTTGTTCTTTATATTAAATATAGTTTATATATTATAGGCTAATTTTGTACATATTTAGGATAATTTTCTCTTTAAGTTTAATTATTTGTATAATTATATGATTATTTAACTTAATAATTTACAAAACAACTTCAAAAATTCCAAAAAAAATTAGTTTTGTTTTAAAATTAATTAACAAGCATTTTGAACATATTTTAAACTTAATTTTTTGGTTTAAATTTTATTTCCATCTTTTTCTCATTTTAATTAAAATTAATCATGCATTAATTCTAATTAAAATCAATCATCAAAAAATCCAAAAATATTTCTTTTATTTTCTTGCAATTTAAATTCCTAGATCAAGTGTATAGGTTGTCAAATTCATGTAAATAGCGTAGTTTATATTTCCCGCACAATCGATGTAATAGCGTAGATTTACTTTCCGCATTTTACATCTCCGCATTTTAATTCCAGTACATATAAAACTGCGTGTATGTCAAAAAATAAAAATTGAAGCGTTAGGTCACTAACTTCAAAGATAAAATATATGAATCAAAACACAATCACACTTGCACCTCTTAGGGTAATCCCTCTTTTACTCTTTTCAAAATCAAAAATCCAATTCTACTGTTTCAAATGCAAAATCGAACTTTCGTTTACATCCGGTGAAAGGAGAATTTTCTAAAGGAAATAGGAAAAGACCTTATATCTTAGGGTAGACCTCCTAATTTGCTTGCTCAAATCAAAACAAACAAATGTCTCATATACTGTTGTTTTTCAAAATAAAACTTTCAAAAAAAAAGACAATACTTGGTATATATCCAAACAAGGATCATTACGAAGTTAACGTTATTTTTTTTTCAAAACATCTTTCGAAAGATAAAACACTTTGCATACATCTGCACAAGGATCATTACAAAATCAACTTGCAAAAGTTTTTGAAACCACATACAAGCATGTCAAGGTAAGAGAAAAGTGATTCAAAACAAGTGAGCTAAGCAAATTAAAGAGCCCATGGATAACCATGGATACAAAGGGTGCTAATACCTTCCCTTTGTATAACCGACCCCCTTACCCAGAATTTCTTAAAGGTCTTTTTCTGTTTCTTTTATAAACCTTTCCTTAATTGGATAAAATAAAAGTCGGTGGCGACTCTCTGATTTTCAAAAACACAAAAGCAAAAAGAGAAGAGTGTCAGTTCGTGTACCTTCTACACGAGAGGTACGGTAAAAAACCGAGGGCGACAGCATAGGGATGTCAACTTGCCTCCGTTAACGGGGATATCCGTGGGGATTCTCCGTTTGGGGCCCCAAAGATGGGGAATTTTTCCCCCGCGGGGATGGGGATGGGGATCAAAGTCTCCCCGAAGGCACTTCGGGGACGGGGGTGGCGTAAATATCCCCCGCCCCGTGGAGTCCCCGCCCCGAATAAAATAACATAATGTCCTTAATTTATAAATATAATTTTAAATTATTATGTAAGTTTATTTGACATTTTATATAATTAATCTTATACACAAATTTAAAATATATATGTATTGTTAGGAAAAGAGTGATATAAATAATTTTTTCATTTTTTTTAGTTTAAAAATTTTGTTCGATATTATAGATTAAATATTGTAAAAACAATATATTTATTGGTTTGTTTTTGAAGCTTTTACTATTAATTTGGTTTAAAATAATATATTAAAAAATCATGTTTATAGATCTCCGCGTGAACCGTGGGGACCCGCGGGGATCCGCGGGGACGGGGATGGGGGACAAAATCCCCCCGAAGCGGGGATGGGGAATAGATTCAATGGCAGGGATTGTGATGGGAATGTATCCCCCGTCCCCGCCCCGCCCCATTGACATCCCTACGACAGCAGGGCTGTATCTTGAAGATGTTGGATCGGTCGGTGGGTTATTCTCATTGATGATGTTTGGTACCACATGCATATTGTCAGTTCATTCATATGCATGATTTTCATAACATGATTGAATGTGCTTCAGTGTTATGATGTGATGATGTGTTGGTTGTGTATTTGTGGAATTGTCTGAATATAATACAATTGGGTGATTAATATAACTATGATGTGTTATTATTTATGATGCAATAATATTTGTTAATTGTGATGAGACTCACCCTTACACTATATTTTTCAGATTGAGGATAGCGACTTCGACTTGGTGAGGATTAGCTCATGAGTCTTTGTTTAGTTAGCGCCAGGTGTCATGCTCTGATAGATGTAACACTGGGGAACGTTATGTTTTGAAATTAATTTAATAAATTTGTTTGTTTTGAATTAATTTTGAGGATTGGCTGCATTGATGATGAAATGCTATTTTGATAATTTATTCCGCTGTGTAAACATGAGGTTGATGAGTTATGAAGGATTATTCCCTAGTAAATGTATGACAGTGACAGATAATGTTTATTTTACTATCAATTGTGGCACCCTTGTTTGCATGTACTCTGATTTAATTATTAATTGCCGCGAGGGTTTAGAAGGGTGTTACAATAGTGGTATCAGAGCATAGTCGGTTGTTGTGACCAGAGTCTTGTGTCAGTCTTCCCTGTGTATACGACTAGTACGGGTTAAACACTGTCGATACTTATGTTCTGACTAGTGTAGTCATTATTTCCATTGTTATGCTCAGCAGAGCCAGATGTAGATGCAGTAGGTGTTGTAGTCTCACCAGCCATATTGATTTAAGCGTTTTTCTCTTCCTAAATCTTTTCTAAACACGGTTAAGTGCTTGCACCTTAGAACCGGCGCTCTGATGCCAATTGAAGGATAGAAAAACCCTTAGAAAGGGGGGTTTGAATAAGTGTACTTTAAAAACTCTTAAGATAAAAACAATTTGCACAATGATTTTTATCCTGGTTTGTTGTTAACGAAACTACTCCAGTCCACCCCCTTAGAGTGATTTACCTCACCTGAGGATTTAATCCACTAATCAGTCTTGATTACAATGGTTTTCCACTTAGATACCCTCTAAGTCTTCTAGAGTATACTGATCACAACCTGATCACTCTAGGAACAAAATGCTTAGATACCCTCTAAGACTTTCTAGAGAATCCGATCACAACTTGATCTCCTCTAGTCCTTTACAAATGAATGTAAACAAATTCTTACAAGAGTATTACAATGCTTCTTAAAAAAGCTATAATCACAACTGTGATATTTCTCTTAAAGTTTAAGCCTAATCTCACTAAGATATTACAACAGTAATGAAGTGAGGTTGAAGATGAAGTTTGAGAGCTTTTGAATTTGACAGCATTTCTGTATGTTTGCGCAAAGTGTTGTATTCAGCTTCTCATCAGAACTTCTATTTATAGGCGTTTGAGAAGATGACCGTTGGGAGCATTTAATGCGTTGCGTGATCCGTACAGCATTGCATTTAATGTTTCACTCTTTTGTCAACTACCTTGAGCCTTGCTTTTCCTGCTTTAACTAACTTTGCTTTTAATAGCTTCTAACGTTCCTTTTGTCAGTCAGCGTAGCCTGCCATCTTGTACTTGCTTCTGATTTGATCTTTGTAGATACAACGTTTGAATATATCAGAGTCAAACAGCTTGGTGCAGAGCATCTTCTTGTCTTCTGACCTTGAAGTGCTTCTTAGCGTGATACCATAAGAACTTCAGTGCTTCTGCTTCTGAACTCAAGTTCTTCTGATGCCTCAGTAGACCATGTTCTGATTCTGCTTGACCATCTTCTGATGTCTTGCGAGAGCATGTTCTGATGTTGCATACTTGAACCTTCTGAGTCCGTGCTTCTTACGCTGATTTGTGCATACTCTATATATATTTCCTGAAATGGAAAATGCGTAGGATTAGAGTACCACATTGTCTTATACAAAATTCATATACATTGTTATCATCAAAACTAAGAATATTGATCAGAACAAATCTTGTTCTAACAAGGAGTGTGCAGGATCCGGTCAACTTCCTGGTCCTCCAGTTGGAGGCCTCATTCAGCTTCTGGTATAGATATACCAGAGTAGCTGACCCCCAGTTCCACTGGTGAACGGTAGTCAAGTCCATGAAATAGCGGAGGTAGGTCACGTCGACGTACCTTGCACTCTTGTCCACAAAGATTGCAGCGCCTACCACAAACATGAACCAGCACCGGAGAGCGCAGGCACGATGATCCTCCACAACTAGGGCGTTCTCCGCCTCCTCAAATTCGGCCGCCGCCACCAGGTGGTTCTCGAAATAAGCGTTCAGTATGGTGAACCGGATATGAGGCCCATTTGTCGTATGGCACTCATAGTCAGACATATCTGGCTCCATACCCAGATAGAGCGTCATCCACTCAATGGCTTCGATCCTCTGGATCTAGGAATGGTCCAGCAGCCTCCCTCTGATCGGCAAGTGGAGAATACACTGCACATCGTGCAAGGTGATCGTCATCTCCCCAACCGGTAAGTGGAAAGAAGATGTCTCCATGTGCCACCTCTCCACAAAGGCCCCCTGCATGCCGTGGCTGATGGTGGTATACCCCGTCATGCACAGCCCTCTAAGCCCTGAAGCTCTCACCGCGTCATTAAACCACTGCGCCGATGGTTTAAAGAGACCGAAAACCTTCCGGGCGTGGTTCACTTGTTTCAAAGTCTGTCTCTCCTGTTACAACAAAAACAAATAAAAAAAGTATGTTAATTAGTCCGTTAAGAAAATGTTGAATAAACGGCTAAATTAAAAACGGTTAAATAATAAAGTCGGGCAAATTATAAAAAATACCTCTCCCCCCCAGATACGCCAAGCGACGTGCTCGTGGTAGGTAAACATGTTTTCGGAAATGCATTTCTGAAATAAGACAAATTTTGAAAAAAAAAGGCGCTTTTGGAGATGCATTTCCGAAAACAAGATTTTCTTGCATTTCCGAAGTAAGGGGTATATTTGGTTTTTCACCAGAGTTAACCAAGAAAGTTGGGAGGTGGGTAAAGAAATTTCCTTCTTTTTTTCGGTTGGTTTGCATCATCTCTGTCTTTCAACGCCCTGTGTGGCTAGAGATTAAATTTACAGTTGTATATGTTTGTAAGATAATGTTATTCTTGGCACATATTTGATAAAGGGTTTTTTCAGTTCTAAGAATATCGAAAAAGCTATTCAGGTTATTGAGATGTTGGAAAAGCATGGTGATCCTGATGATTTCGCTTATAATGCAGTTATAAGAGAAGGTGTTATTTGCAAGGGTTGTGTTGTGTTGCTGGTGTGAGTACAACTTTAGAAATAATTTGTGGATGGTGAAATGATGTGTTAGAGTTGGCTAACTCACTTGATATATGGATGATGCTATTTCAGAAAACCGTTTCATTTGCGTGATGCGCACAAAGAATTGATTTATCCAGGTGTTGCAACATGTCCTAAAAATTAAAATTTTAGAGTCGCCACCTATTCTACCAGGGCGAATAGGAAACCCTACGAAGTCAAGAAATCTGGGTAAGTTATTATATTCAGGTCAAGGGAAGGTGTTAGGCACCCTTAACCCTTTCCTAAGGTTTTAGATTTAAGGCAAAGGTTTGTGGCTAAAGATGTTAAGGTTTAGGGTTTATAGCTAAGGAAATGAATAGGGTGAAAAGTGAGATTTTGGGGAAGGGACTCGCCTTGGTTATCCAAGTGCCTACGTACCTCCTTATGGAGGATCAGAGTCTACGTAGTTCAGGGCAGAGTTGTACGCCTTAGAATTAATATGAGGTTGTTTGAAGGTATTTTGAATTACCTTATCGTAATTTTGAAATTCGTAGTTCGCAAGGTATTTTGAATCACCTTATCGTAGTTTTGAAAATCCGTAGTTTGTGAAAAAGATGTGTTTTGAATGACGTACAACCCTGATTTTAATATGTTCTATTAATCGCGATGATTAATACGTTTAATCACCATAATTAACATATTTAATAAAGAATTGCTAATTATTCTAATCGATAGATTCGATTATCACTATTAGCAAATAAACGTGTTTTAAATTAAATTATTAATTATCGTTACTCCTCGTAATCAATAGATTTGATTAAAATAAATAACAAATTGATAAAAATATGCTAATCATCGTAACCAATAGAAACGGTTAAAACCCTTTAGCAGAATAATCCTTATTTGAATTTTATTATTTAATTAATTAAATAATCGATTATTACCCATCGCGACTGATTAATTTGATCAAAACGAATAATAAATAAAATCTTAATATTAATTTATAAATTAATTCAATTAAACTATATCTAAATGAATTATTAAATACTAATCCTAAATTGCCCATTGTATATATTTTATGTTTTTAATATTTTGGGTCTAATAGTTTATAAAAAAAATGATAATTTTATATATTCTTATTTATAAAATACATAGCCATATCTTAATTAACTCTACTCGTATGTTAAGAAACTTTAGTGTTACACCTATATTTATTTTCTCAAAAATTTTAAAATAAATATGCATACTTTAAAATTTACACGTTCATGATAACGTATTTTTTTCAAAAAAAAATTCTTATATAAATTATATCTAATAAATCTAATCCAATTCATTAAGTAAAAATGGAAAAATAAACTAAACTAATAATTAAGGTCTTAATTTATTTGTGTTGGATTTCAAAGCTCAGTTTCCCTTTATCCATTCTGAGACACTACATTTTGTCCAAACTCAACCCATGAATCTCCAACTACAACCGCAACAACCATCAATGACAACATTTTCAACCCAATTCCTGTCACACACTCTCAATTTCAGAAACCGCACTTCTCGCCATTCAAACCCCAATTTCGTCACTTCCTCAACCCCACTTCTAAGCGAAGGCAACACTAATGACCGAAGAACAAGAATCAACCAAGAACGATTCAGGGTCAATGAAACAAGGCCCAAACTTGATCAAAATTATGACTTTCGAGACACCAATTTACTGAAAGCTCTCCGCAGGTCATGCAAATCAGGTAAGTACGATGAGTCTCTCTACTTAGAAATGTTTTTTCATTTCTAAGAAAATCGAGAAAGCTATTCAGGTTTTGGAGATTTTGGAGAAGCACGGTGAGCCTGATGTTTTTGCTTATACTGCTGTTATAAACGGGTTTTGTAAATCTGATAGAGATGATGCTGCCAATAAGGTGCTTGATAGAATGAAAAAGAGAGGTTTGGCTCCTAATGTTGTTACTTATAATATTCTTATTGGGAATCTTTGTGGGAGGAGTATTGATGAAGCTATGAAGCTTTTCGATGAGATGTTGTTGAGAGGGCTTCGACCTGATGCATATACTTATACTATTCTGTTGAAGAGTCTTTTGAATGAAGGGAAATGGGAAGCGGGGAAGAGTTTGATGTCGGATATGTCGGATAAAGGCTGTGAGCCGGATTCTGTGACATACAACACGTTGATTGACTCGTTTTGTCGTGCTGGTAAAATTGGCGAGGCTGAGAATGTATTGAAGAATATGAAGAAGAGAGGTTTGGCTCCTGATGTTGTTACTTATACTATTCTTATTGGGAATCTTTGTGGGAGGAGTATTGATGAAGCTATGAAGCTTTTCGATGAGATGTTGTTGAGAGGGCTTCGACCTAATGCATATACTTATACTATTCTGTTGAAGAGTCTTTTGAATGAAGGGAAATGGGAAGCGGGGAAGAGTTTGATATCAGATATGTTGGATAAAGGTTGTGAGCCGAGTTCTGTGACATACAACACGTTGATTTCTGCTTTTTGCAAAGAAGGAAAAGTAAATTTGGCTATAGAGTATTTGGATAACATGATATCAGATGGTCGTTTGCCTGATATTGATTGCTATAACTTGATCTTGGCTTCTCTGTGTAACAGTGGACAAGCTGGTGAGGCTTTGAACATCTTTGAGAAGCTCGGTAAAGTGGGTTGTCCTCCAAATGCAATTTCGTATCATATATTGTTTGGTGCATTGTGGTGCAGCGGCAATAAAATTAGAGCGTTACGGATGATTTTGGAGATGTTAAGCAAAGGCATTGATCCTGATGAGTTCACCTATAATTCACTTATTTGTTGCTTGTGCAGAGATGGATTGGTGGATCAGGCAATTGAGTTGCTGGTTGACATGATGGAGAGTCACAAGTTTCAGCCTACTGTTATTAGTTACAATGCTGTTATTCGTGGATTGTGCAAGGTGCAAAGAGTCATAGATGCTATTGAGGTGCTTGCTGCTATGAATCAGAGAGGATGCTTGCCAAATGAAACAACCTACTTATTGTTGATTAAAGGGATTGGTTTTGGAGGATGGCGAAATGACGCGATGGAGTTGGCTAACTCACTTGTTAACATGGGTGCTATATCGGAAGATTCATTCAAACGTTGGAACAAAACGTTTATTTTAGACTTAATCATTTGATCCCTTAACTTAATTTAAAGTTCCACTTTAGTCCTTTATTTAATAAACGTTAGTTTTAAGTCCCTCAAATGTGATTCCGTTAGTTACATTGGTCCTATCCGTTTAATTTTGTCAACTTCCGTTAATTTGTGCATAGGTGGCACTCCAGCTGGATGTTTATTAAAATTAATTTGCCGAGAGGAATGTATTCTGCTGAATGCAAATCTTAAAATTAATTTGTGTTCTCATTTACCTGAACTCTTTTTGTTCTCCTTAATCCATGCAATTTATACTTAGTACCTATCATAAGTATTGAGTTTGAAGCTATTATTTGAAAAATCATGTAAAATATTTGCTTTTGGAATGATTAAACTGAAGTGTTTATTATTTATGTGCTACTAAATTTGTCTTTTCGTTAACTGACAATCTAACTCTAGTCACATACCTTAGTGAAACTGGGACTACTATCAGTGTACCAGCAAGAGCATCTATATAGTTAGGGTTACAACTTGTCCCGAAACCATGTTTAGTGTTAGAGTTACAATCATTCTATGGTAGCCGGTAAGATAATGTTATTCTTGGCACATATTTGATAAAGGGTTTTTTCAGTTCAAAGAATATCGAAAAAGCTATTCAGGTTATTGAGATGTTGGAAAAGATTGTTGTTCCATTCAGTTTAATGAATATCAATTTAACGCTTGCTCCCAATTTGTTTAGTGTTTAAAGTTTTTTTTTTTTCGATTCAATTTTATATTATGAATAGTAACTTTTATTTCTCCAAATCTTTCAACTCTTCTCATTTTATCATTCCTTTTTTAAAGTCTCCCTATCTCTTTTTCTTTATACTCCCGGTCAAAACCATAAGATTTTTGAAAAAAAAGAGTTTACAGAGAAAGCTTAAGTCTCTCAGCAACAAAACATTGTCTATGACAGTCTTAAAATCGAGATTATTTCGACCGGCGGGATCGGTTAGACCGTAAATCAGAGGGTAGAGCGGTCCGGCAATTTCTTTATATTTATTATTTTTTAGATTAATTATAATTTTTAGCCCTGTTTTCATTTTCTTAAATTTTGTTGCGTCTATTTTAAAATTCAATTGTATTAATATTTATAATTATGTAAACTATTTATAATAATTAAATAATATGAAAATTATAAAAATGAAAATTGTCGAAACTTTTAAAAAAAAAACCATTCATACGAATTTAACAATGATAATGAAACTTAAAAAAAATACGTTCTTAATAAATTATCGAACATATTATTCTTCTAAACATTTAATTAGATTATAAACTATGATAAAAGTGATTCAAAACTATTATAGTAGAACAATTTAATAAAACCTAAACTAATAAGCAGTAGAAAGTAAGAATTGAAGTGGTTAAAATATCAAGGTTATGTTTGGGAGTTTGGAGGGAAAAATTTCGGAAAACGATTTTTTTTAAAAGTATAAAAAAATATTTGACATTTTTTGAAAAAATAATTTTGTATAGAATGATAAAAGAGTGTATATTATTATTATATTTTTAATTTTGAGAAATGCTACTCTTACAATTATTTTTACACTTACATTGTAATATATACGGTAAATATATATTCATTATTCTTTTATTCATTTCTTTTCCACTTTGGTATCTGTGCAGCATTATAACAAGTGTATTTGTATACGGTGTAAAGTGCAATGGTGTACACATAGCACAACTCTTTAATTTTTTGAATACTATAACAACATAAAAGATATTTTGAAAATTTATATAAGTCCTCCAAAATCCTCCAAAGTCATCATTCAATACGAATCTTGAGTTCTCCATATTAAGAAATTTTTAGTGTTATGAATAAAAGCAAATCCTTTAAAAACCCTCTCAACCAAAATCACCCAATCCTTCAATTTTTTCAAAGTACTCGTCTTCCTTCCCCTTCAAACTCTCAAACATAGACTAAACTCTAAAGAAACAAAGAGCCACCAACTAAACTATACATGTTTGTTCTACACCACTATATTAAAGCACAAACTAGTGTGTATGCCCGTGCGAAACACGAGTTTAAATTTATGAGAAGAAAATATTTTAGATTAATGTATAATTTACAATTTAATTAATAAAAAAGTTTTAATTGTTAATATATATATAAGGATCATTAGATTAATCTAACATGTAGATTTTATCATACACCATAATTACCAGATCACACTTTCTTTCATTTTCTTCTAAACTCTTCTCATTTTCACTATTCTCAATCCTCTATATCCATCGTTACAAAGCCCTTTCACCGTCCTTGTCTTAGCATCATCAATTTGTTAGAAAATTAATTTCAATCAAATGGAATCGAGGCTAGAATCGTGAACGAAATCACTTTCCTTATAGTATTTCAAGCACTCCCAATTTGTCTTGGAGTTTCTACGCAGGAATACCCAGGATAATTCAGCCTTATCGAGTTTGCGCAAGACCGACGAAAACTCGAATGTAGCGAAGAGTGCTCTGGAATTATTCTAGAGGATTTGCAATTTTTCTGATTAAGAATTCTGAATCCAAAGTTATGATTTTATAGGCCATGCTGATATTGTTTCACAAGGTAGCGACCCTTGGTGAAACAATTTCTTTTCCAAGAGTTATGACTTTTGGCCCACAACATGGTTCACCAGCAGTTGCAACATTCCATGAAGAGTTACCACTCTTCGAATTCAAAATTCAAATCATAACATATTTTCCTTGTCATTTTGGAACACAATCATATTATTAATTATCATTAATAATTTGCAACAATCCCCCACTTGTTCTAATAATGACAAGTCTAATTCCAGAATATAGAAAGCAAAAGAGTGTTAATACAGTTAAATATCTTTCGATTTGAACTTAACCTTAGTAAAGACAACGCAAAGCCTAATCGGAACGTTAGGTAGCTATGCTTTGAACCGTTATCCCATGTGATCAGACCGGCGTTACTATACACACACTCTTTAAAGGTTCTTCGCCTACATATCTCGCCTAGCACTATTTATGGCCATGTGCTTTTCCTGTTTTCATGAATTTTTCATGAGAGAAACTCCAACTCTCACTTTAAGACGGCACCATCTTGAAATTCATATAGGTGAAGTTCAGTTTGTATCTATTTCTTGAGATACATATCCTCCTCGATATAGAACTTCATTAAGAGTTTCTAAAAACTCAACCCTCAATTATGTAATAGTCAACATTGTCACAAAATGTTGCACCATCTTCCAAATCAACGACTTGTTGTTACCCATTGAATCTTAGGTTAAGATGTATTAACTTCAGATTGGGTTGCTATCATAGTTAGAACACTTATTTAAGGAGTTTCAACCTCACACCTCTTGAGGTTGTCTTTACTAAATCCCTGGCCAATAGTTTAGTAAATGAAACATTCAAATTATAGATCAATCGTATATATGTGAATTAAATGATTACATCTTTAATCAATTTTCTCACGAAAGAATATCTAAGGCCTCAGTGCCCAGACTTTTCATTTTACACATATCTGAATTCTCTTGATAAATTGGCTTGACTATCACATTGTGTTAACACCTTTGAAACATTGTCTTTAGCCAATGGAACTTCCAACAGAAGGTCCTTCAACCATTCAACTTCTTGACCAGTGGAAGCGAGATCCACACACTATGGCTTCATAGTCAAGAGAGTGGTACATGTTTGTTTCTTGCTCTTCCAAGAAATCTCACCCCCAACTAGTGTAAATATCCACTTAGTTGTAAATTTATGATCTCCACTACTCGATATCCAACTCATATTGGTATATCCTTCTACTATGGCAGGAAACCTACCATAGCGGAGGTCAAGATTTTGGTTTTTAAAAGATAATCAAAATTCTTGAGATGGCCTTCCAATGCTCACCATTTGTATTTCTAGTAAATCTACTCATTTACTAAGTGCAAATTCTATGTCAGGTCTAGTACATTACATTAGAAAACCAATTTCACTTGCGTATTCTAATATAGCCACATTTCTTCCATCATCATTTTGACACTAATATCAAATTGAATATTCACTTTCTTGAAACGTGATAGTTTGAACTTATCAAGAACTTTCTCAAAGTGTCTTTGACTAAGTTCATAACCCCCACTATTTTTGAATTACTTTGATCTCCAAAAGAGTGTCAACTTATCCAAGATCTTCCATCTTGAATGTGGTTTTCTCAACCCCCACTCTTTCGCTTTACTTTAATCGAAAAGAGTGTCCACTATTTCAAGATTTTTCATCTTGAATGTGGAAGCTAGAAACCTCTTTGTTTCTAAGATTTCATTCACCTCGTTGCTAATGATCAACATGTAATCAACATAGAGACAAAGAAATATCACAATATTCTTACACAACTTTGTGTACAAACACTTATCACAAGAATTAGATGAAGAAGCTTTTTAGATAATCATGCATGATGATGCAAGAAGGTTTTTAGATGAAGTGAGAGATTAAATTATGAGCAATTTAAAATAAATAGTATGAATTGCAATGAGTACCTTAGTTATGTTCACTTCTCTCAAATCTTCTCTTGAACTTCTATGTTCAACCTTCTTGATCAACCACATCATTGATGTACATGACACTTTAGATCCTTTTCTTATTTGATAACCTTTGTCTTCATCAAAACTAAATATAAGATGTATTCTTCACAATCTCCCCCTTTTTGATGATGACAAACTCTTTGAATTCTTGTTTTGATAATATTGAAAATTCTCCCCCTAATTTGTGTGGTTCCTCCTTAATCGGAGAATCTTACAATGACAAAGTCAAACTTTTAATGTCATTGTTTCGGTGCTTGTTTTAATCCATACAAGGATTTAACAAGCTTATACACCTTTTTGTTCATCAGTAGGAACAATATAACATTCTGATTGCTCCATATAAATCTCCTCATTGAGATTTCTATTTAGGAATGTCCTTTGACATTTATTTGATGAAGCTAATGCAAACAAAACTATAATTTTCATTATGCTTGCTTCTAGTGCATATGTGTCAAAATAATCAACATCTTTATTTTGTCTAAAACCCTTGGTTACTAATCAATCCTTGTAGATGTTTTAATGTACCATCACTATGATACTTTTTCTAAACATCCGTTTGCATCCAAAGGAGTGTGATTTGACATTGTTGATTCCATTTCATCTTGGATAACATCATTCCAAGAGAAGTCCCTTGAAATTACATCTTCATTGTAACTCTTTATGATCATCTTCCACTTGAAGAATAATAGGAATCTTACGAACAAAATTCTCACATTTTTCGTCTATTGAATACAAGAAATATGCCGACAATTGATTTTGTTCGGTCCTAAATCCTTAGCCTTTTAGACTTTCTGCCAATTCTAAGTTCGATTTGTTTTTCAACAATCATTGATGAACTTTCTATTTGTATTTCAACAATCCGTAGAGAACCTTCTTCACAAGGTTCTTATTTGTGGGAATTTTGAATTCCTTATCCTCCGCGATAAGATTCTCAAATCCCACATCTCGGAATTCAATAGTTATATTAGACTCTAAGATCCATCTTTGAATGATCTTTATAATAATAAGTCTCATTTAACACCAACATGTTATTCACATAGAGTACAAATCAAAATTCAATTTCATAGTTTGAAAAATTCAAACAATTTTTTCTTTGTCGTAATTGACAATGAAATTAAATCAAATTGATAGAATCTAATTTCATGTATTATTTCGAAAAATATAAAACTTAGTAAATGCTTAACATAACTTGTATATAAGCATCAGTTTCAACAATATAATTTTGAAACAAAACATATAATAAAAGCATTACAACAATATATATTCAAAATTTAGATTTGACAATTCAATTGGATTAATTGGATAGAAGAATAAAATATTATATGTTATATAGAAACCACCTATGTACATATATAACAAAATTCTTTATATCTAAAATCACATACCTTGATAGATCAATGCGTGAATTTTAAAACAGTGCCTTCAGAAAGTCATATGAAGCAGTGCTTCGGATCAATTAAGCAGTGCTTCGGTTCAATTTTTTTAATTTGGATTGTCTCAAAGTTTTTTTTTTAATTCCAGTATAATACCGCAAATCGTAGTATATAATTAGAACAAAAATATTAACCAGAATAAATAATGAAGCCACAGTTCAGAAACACAAATGACCATATATAATAATACTTTAATTTCCATTATAGATACTTTCAATTTAAGTTACGGTTTTTATCAATTAACCATGAAAACAAAAAATTAAAATATCAATCATTTGACTCTGATTTATATGAAAGGCAATAAAAAACGTACCCGAATTCATGATTTCGATTTTGATTCTTGAATTTTAATATGGAAGCCTCAATTGCCATTATTTAAAAAAATACTATAAGATTGTTAGAAAATTAATTTCAATCAAATGGAATCGAGGCTAGAATCGTGAACGAAATCACTTTCCTTATAGTATTTCAAGCACTCCCAATTTGTCTTGGAGTTTCTACGCAGGAATACCCAGGATAATTCAGCCTTATCGAGTTTGCGCAAGACCGACGAAAACTCGAATGTAGCGAAGAGTGCTCTGGAATTATTCTAGAGGATTTGCAATTTTTCTGATTAAGAATTCTGAATCCAAAGTTATGATTTTATAGGCCATGCTGATATTGTTTCACAAGGTAGCGACCCTTGGTGAAACAATTTCTTTTCCAAGAGTTATGACTTTTGGCCCACAACATGGTTCACCAGCAGTTGCAACATTCCATGAAGAGTTACCACTCTTCGAATTCAAAATTCAAATCATAACATATTTTCCTTGTCATTTTGGAACACAATCATATTATTAATTATCATTAATAATTTGCAACACAATTAACCTTCACCACGACAATGACTAATGAGTTTAGTGAAATCAATGTGTTTTGTGAATATATTTAAAATAAAACTTCAGTATATTATTAATTCATTCAAGTTGAATTTTATTTCTCAAAATAATTGAATGATAACGAAATAGAGTGATGGAATCCATTTAAGAGTCAAGCAAAATTTTATGAAAAAACTATGATTTAAAGAACCGGCAACCATGAAATTAAAGATTTCTAATGTCAATAAATTCTTAATTACAATTTTATTTTACCCAATATTTAGCAGAAGAAAAGAGCAAATTTTGTCATAAATAAAGATTTGTGTTGTATTTGAAATCATTGGCATTCCACCAATTAGTCTCATTAGGCAGAGGTGGTGTGAGTCTATCATGGACGAATCTCTCACTTTCAGAGAGAGAGAGAGAGGGGGGAGGGCCGTGAACAATGAAATAAAAATTAGAGAAAAGTGGGAGAGGTGAGTGTGTTGAAAGAGGATGAAGTAAGGATTGTGTGAAAATACCTACATGTTCTTTTTTTCTCACTATTAACCGATCTAAATCCATGATTATTTTTTAAGCAAATCTGATGGTATATAAAAATGGTTCACTCATGAATCATTTGTTTGATGGTTCATCTTAGACACAACTTATATATATATATATATATATATATATATATATATATATATATATATATATATATATATATATATATATATATATATATATATATATATATATATATATATATATATATATATATATATATATATATATATATATATATATATATATATATATAGTATTAATTAAAAAAATTTAATATACTATCTATAAAAATTTGTTTTGTTTTCTATAATTAAATATCTAAATAGTCATTCAACAATTTAAAAATATAAATCCAAAAATAAAATTTTGTTTTCCATAATGATGTGTCAAATAAATAAGACAGTTCATGTAACACCCCATAAATTCTGATTTATTAATTTAATTGAATTTTTAAATTAATTAATATCAGTATTTTAGATTGGGATTATTTGAGAATTATGGATTAAGGGCCATTGGGCCGGATGGTGTTAGTAATGTGGGGGTGCTAAGTGAGTAAGCCCGTTACTATTTATTTTATGTTTTCATAAAATAAAGGAAATAAGGAAAAAGAGTTAGAACGTGAAAAGAAGGGAAGCTGAAGGAGAGAACTGAAGAACGTGAAAGAGGAACCAAAGAGGAAGAGGACCAAATCAAGAACTTGGCTAAGGTAAGTGGGGACTCTCTGATTAAATTCTCTTATCGTATCCTAAGTGATGATATTGATTAGGCATATTAGTTAGAACGATTGGATTGTATGTTTAGGTTTTGGGGTTTTGGGAGATTTAGGTTGTTTTGTTGAATCGATGTGATTGATGAATTGACGAATGATTTTAGTGTTAGATGACCACTAAAATATGTTATAATTGTATTATGTGATGTTATTTGATGATGTTTTGGTGTGGGGACTGTTATGATGCGATTTGATTGAGTTTGGGAGAGGAAAGATGTCAAAATCGCAGAAAAAAATTCTGTATCAGCACAGCGTGCGTCGACCTATGAAAGCCATGCGTCGACGTATAGGTTCCCAAAAGGCCAGCATGAGTCGACTCATGGGTCGACTTGATCAAACCCGAGGGGGACAGAAAATTCTATGCGTCGACCTATGGAACTTGTGCGTCGACCTACAACATACAAATTTTTAATAAATTTTCCGAAGGCCATAACTTTCAAACCGTATGTCCGTTTTTAGTGCCATTTTGAGCACGATGAACCTTATGAGATAACCTATGTGTATAAATGATGAAATGAGGTGTAACTCAAATTATTTTAAAACATGATTTTATTTCTTGATGAATGATGTATTGTACATATATGTGATGAGATGTGTTAATATATGCTATGTTTGAAGTAATAATCGTGTGATGATTTATGAGTTGTATGATGATGATAATTGGATGATATTTGAATGATGCTAATATATATTTAAACATACTTTATGATGACGTTGATGATTTTGATGATGATGATGATGATGATGATGGTATAAGTATGTTAAATATGTTGCATTCATTCATAATCATTTGTTGAGGACTGAATCCTAATGATGAGGGGATTCAGTGAAGGGCATGATTCCCATTGTGTGGAATTTATGCTGGAAGGACCGTATCTTGAAGATGTTGGATCGGCCGGTGGGTTATTCTCATTGATGATGTTTGGTACCACATGCATAGTGTCAGTTCATTCATATGCATGATTTTCATAACATGATTGAATGTGTTTCAGTGTTATGAAGTGATGATGTGTTGGTTGTGTATTTTTGGAATTGTCTGAATATAATACAATTGGGTGATTAATATAACTATGATGTGTTATTATTTATGATGCTATAATATTTGTTAATTGTGATGAGACTCACCCTTACACTATATTTTTCAGATTGAGGATAGCGGCTTCGATTCGGTGAGGACTAGCTCATGAGTCTTCGTTTAGTTAGCGTCAGGTGTCATGCTCTGATAGATGTAACACTGGGGAACGTTATGTTTTGAAATTAATTTAATAATTCTGTTTGTTTTGAATTAATTTTGAGGATTGGTGGTGTTGATGATGAAATGCTATTTTGATAATTTATTCCACTGTGTAAACATGAGGTTGATGAGTTATGAAGGATTATTCCCTAGTAAATGTATCACAGTGACAAATAATGTTTATTTTATTATCAATTGTGGCACCCTTGTTTGCATGTACTCTGATTTAATTATTAATTGTCGCGGGGGTTTAGAAGGGTGTTACAATAGTGGTATCAGAGCATAGTCAGTTGTTGTGACCAGAGTCTTGTGTCAGTCTTCCCTGTGTATATGACTAGTGTGGGTTAAACACTGTCGATACTTATGTTCTGACTAAATTGTTTTTGATTTAAATAGAGCAATGGCTAGAAGAGGTGGAAGAAATGACGATGTTATCGCTGAGGCTCTGGGCATGATTACTGGTGTGCTGGGAGGAAATGCCAATTGAGCTGGGATTGGTGCTGACAGGAAATTGGGGAATTTTTAGAGGAACAATCCTCCGTTGTTCAAGGGCACGCATGATCCTGAAGGTGCTCAGAAGTGGCTGAAGGAGATCAAGAGGATTTTCATAGTCATCGATTGTGCTGAGGATCTGAAAGTGAGGTATGGTACGCATATGTTGTCCGAAGAAGTTGATGACTGGTGGATGGCCAGTAGAGATGAAATTGAAGCTGCTGGTGTAGCCATTACTTGCGCTATGTTCAAGAGAGAATTCCTGAGAAGGTACTTCCCTGAAGACGTCCGAGGCAGAAAAGAAATTGATTTTTTGGAGCTGACTCAAGGTAATATGACGGTACCAGAGTATGCTTTGAAGTTTGTTGAGTTAGCAAAGTACTACATTCACTACAACACTGATGAAGCTAGTGAATTTTCAAAGTGTATCAAACTTGAGAATGGTCTTCGTGATGAGATCAAGCAAGGTATCAGGTATCAGAGGATTCGGAGATTTGTTGATTTGGTGGACTATAGCAGGATCTTCGAAGAGGATAACATTAAGCTGAAGTCATCTCACTCTCGCGAGTTGGTTGACAAGAAAGGTAAGAAGCCTATGGATAGAGGTAAGTTATATGATAGAGGAAATCCTAAAGCTGGTGATTGGAAGAAGCCTAGTGGGGGAGACTCTAGTGCTTTTGTCTGGTGCTACAACTATGGCGAAATTAGACATCGTAAGAATGACTACAAGCTTGATCAAAAGAAGTGTTTCAAGTGTGATAAAGTGGGCCATGTTGTTGCTGATTGTAGGAAGAAGGTTGTGACTTGCTACAACTGTGGTGAAGAAGGTCACATTAACCCATAGTGTCCTAAACCGAAGAAGAATCAGTCTGGTGGGAAGGTCTTTGCTTTGTCTGGGTCAGAGACTACTCCGGAGGATCAATTGATTAAAGGTACGTGTTTTTATCCATGGCACACCTTTAATTGCCATTATTGATACTGAAGCAACACATTCGTTTATTTCGTTAGATTGTGATAAAAGATTGGGATTAGAAATATCTAATATTAATGGAAGTATGGTTATTGATACTCCTGCGTCGGGTTCAGTAACTACTTCTTCTGCTTGTTTGAATTGTTCGGTCGATATTTTTGGTAGAGAATTTGGAATGGACTTAGTGTGTTTTCCTTTGAAACAACTTAATGTTATTCTGGGAATGAACTGGTTGGAGTTCAATCGGGTTCATATTAATTGCTTTACGAAGACGGTTATCTTTCCTGGAGAGAGTAGTGTCGATGATTTGGCGATGACTACTAAGCAGGTAAATGAAGCGGTTAAAGACAGGGCTGCAATGTTCATATTATTTGCATCCCTGAAGGTGAAAGGGAAAGCGGTGAATAATGAATTACCAGTAGTACGAGATTTTCTAAAAGTTTTTCCCGAAGAGGTTAGAGAGTTACCACCTGAGAGAGAAGTGGAGTTTGGGATCGAATTAATTCCTGGGACGAGTCCTGTGTCGATGGCACCTTATCGCATGTCGGCATCCGAGTTGGTCGAATTGAAGAGTCAATTAGAAGAGTTGCTTGAGAAGGAGTTCATTCATCCTAGTGTTTCTCTGTGGGGTGAGCCGGTGTTGTTAGTAAAGAAGAAAGAAGGTTCGATGAGATTGTGCGTGGATTATAGACAGCTAAACAAGGTTACTATCAAGAATCTATATCCATTACCGAGGATTGATGACTTGATGGATCAGCTGGTCGAAGCAAGCGTATTCAATAAAATGGATTTGAGGTCTGGGTATCATCAGATTTGTGTGAAAGCAGACGATATTCAGAAAACTGTATTCAAAATAAGGTATGGTCATTACGAGTATACCTTGATACCGTTTGGGGTTACTAATGCGCCTAGTGTTTTCACGGAATATATGAATAGAATCTTTCATCCTTATCTCGATAAGTTTGTTGTAGTGTTTATAGATGATATTCTGATATATTCTAAGAGTAAGGAAGAGCATGCGGATCATCTTAGAGTTGTGTTGGAATTGTTGAAAGAAAAGAAGCTTTATGCGAAGTTGTTGAAGTGTGAATTTTGGTTGGAAGAAGTTAGTTTTCTTGGACATGTGATTTCTAAGAATGGTATTGTTGTTGATCCTACAAAGATAGAAGCGGTATCTCAGTGGGAAGCTCCGAAATTAGTGTCGGAGATTCATAATTTTCTAGGTCTTGCAGGTTACTACAGAAAGTTTATCGAGGGATTTTCGAAGTTAGCATTTCTGTTAACTAAGTTGACAAGAAAGAGTCAAGCATGTATTTGGGATTAGAAATGTGAAGAAGGATTCCAAGAGTTAAAGAAGAGGTTGACTAGCGCTCCTATCTTGATTTTGTCGAATCCGACAAAATCATTTGTGGTATATTGTGACGCATCAATGATGGGTTTAGGTGGTGTATTGATGCAAAATCAGCAAGTGGTAGCTTATGCGCCGAGACAACTCAAAGTTCATGAAAGGAATTATCCGACTCATGATTTAAAGTTAGCAGCTGTGGTTTTCGTTTTGAAGTTGTGGCATCATTATTTGTATGGTTCGAGATTCAAAGTGTTTAGTGATCATAAAAGTATGAAGTATCTCTTCGATCAGAAAGAGCTTAATATGAGGCAGAGAAGGTGGCTAGAATTCCTTAAAGACTATGATTTTGGTTTGAATTACCATCCTGGTAAGGCAAACGTTGTTGCTGATGCGTTGAGTAGGAAGTTTTTGCACATGTCTATGCAAATGGTGAAGGAATTGGATTTGATAGAACAATTCAGAGGCTTGAGTTTGGTGTGTGAAGATACTCCTAATAGTGTTAAATTGGGTATGTGTAATACGGTGAACTGACTTTAATAGAAATGTCGCGGTAAGCAAGAGTCGCCATCGACTTTTATTTTATCCAAATTAATAGAAAGGCTAAAAGAACAGGAAAAACCTTTTAAAAGAAATCTTGAGTTCGGGGGGTAATTTATACAAAGGGAAGGTTTAAAGCATCCTTTGTATCCATGTTTATCCATGGGCTCTTAATTTCTTTAGCTCACTTTTGTTTGAATTGTTTGAAAAGAAGTGTTGTGTGTGATTTAGGAAAAGATTTTCTGAAGAAGAACTTTAGCTTGTAAATAAGCGTAGTCTTTTTGAATTCGATTTTTGAAAAGAAGTGGGAAAAGCATTTGAATTTTGAATTGGATGTGAGCAAGCATTTAAGAACACCTACCCTAAGATTGTCTTTCTTGTTCCTTAAGTCTTTCGGGTGAAAGGGTCTATCCATACCATGAGAGGGCAGGAAGTCTTTCAATTGGATGTTGAAGGGTCATCGAAGTTATCATTCGCCATAAGATTGTCCCTACCATAAAGAGGGCGGGTAGTCTAAGGGAAGGATATAATAGTCATTTAATATTTTTAGGCATCATGCGAGGATACCTTAGCAATTGGGACAATCATCTTTTACCGAGGGCAACTTCGAGGGACTAGACGATTTTCAATCTCTTTAGGCAACCTTGCTTTAGGTATCCTCGGAATCGAGGGAATTGACTATTATTCAGTATAATTAGAGGCAACAGGCAACAAAGGCAACAACTGGGATTACCCTAAAGGTGTGTGGGTGCAACAATCACGTGATTAAGTTCAATTATTTATCTTGTAATTAGTTATCCTAATTCAATTCAAGGTTGCACTCCCTACGATTACTAACCACGCGGTTTAAAAGTGCAGAAATTAAAGGCAGAAAAATAAAAGTCCTACGCTATTACAATAAACATCTGTGGGCAGAAAAATAAAGGCAGGAAAATAAAAGGCAGAAAATAAGAGGGAACAATAATTAGCAAAACTCCTTGAGTTCCTTGATCTTCCTCGAATCCTCGATCAATTCTGAAAATTAAAAGGAAAATAATAGGGGTGAGTGTAGGAGGAGTTCATTGACTACGTGGGATAAACCTTAATTTAAGGCAAAAGATAAAATAACATTAAATTAAATAGGGATTCAGAAAACTTAACTTTTCGATTGGCATGGCACGTAGTCAGAGGATCTTGAGATAACCCTGAAAAGTTGCAAAAAGAAAAAAGAAAATTTTTTAGTGTATGAATGATCTAATGATAAACCTCGCAAACCCTGATTTAGGGCACAAGTTAACCATGGTTAATAAAATAAAATAAATAATGCCCAAAAGTCGAAAGTTCAATTTAATATACCGATTAAATAATTATTGGATTAAATCCTAATTATTTAATCGATTAAAAATATTTATGAAAAAGAATTGAATTTTAAACAAATAAATAAGAATAAAAACAATTATTAATAATATTGTAAAAATCGAACTTTCGATAAAATAAATAATTGTGATTTTAAAATAATAAAGTTTAATATTTTAAATAAAAGATGTAAATAGTAATTATTATTAAAAAAAGAAATAAGAAAATAAAAAAAAACATTGATGTTATTAAAAATATAAAAAAGAATTAAAAAAATAACTCAGCTGGATCAAGTATGAAAGGCGTATGAGATCCATGATGCACCTGCGTTCCCTGGCGCGTTGGATTGAAGAAGGAGGGAATCTGAAGGCTGTGATGGCAAGGACACACCATACGTGCGCATGTGAGACACACTGGATCAGCAAAGAAACAAAAACTGAAGCGCGCGCTTTTCAGTTTCAAATGCACCAATCACACGATGACACGACGTCATCTTCTTCATCAGCCAGGCCTGCAACTTTTGCTACGCTTTAGCTACGACTTTGGCTCGTAGCGATTGAACCTACAAATCACAAAAACACATGCGTGCAAAAGAAATTTGTCGCGAGGGTACCAACGCGTTCGTCCAAGGTTCCTAAAAACGATGGACTTCATAGTTTTGTCTAATTTTACTCAGGGAGAGAAACTCCAAATCAAAAACGCTAACCCTAACAATGGTAATCTCTTCATACCAGAACAAAAACGAAATTAAACTTCCAGATACGTTCGGCACATCATAACAAATAGATATATGCAATTATATGTCATTATGGATGCTTGTATCATGCTAATCGAAGTAAAGAAATAATGGCAAACCGTGGGGGTATACGTAATGATTCTATGTGTGTTTCTTGCGTGTGAGGATTGGGATTGCTTCAGTGATGTCCAGGGAATGTATTGGAAGCAATGAGACACATTGAATTGGCCTGTAACTCGAATTTGAACTTGAGATTTTTCTTGGCTTTTGGAACGCGATTTAGGGTTCTTTTGAGGCTGCCAAAACGTGTCCCTTACATCTGGACTTGTTTGGTTTATATAATAGAACATGTTAGGTCAACAATTTTGGATTAAATCTCTTTAAATCTTTGATTGAAGTTTTGGAAGATTTGATATATGAAAGTTTCTAAAATAAGCCAATTTTAATTCAATCTCCTCTAAATCTTTCCCATCTCAATTTCCACGAAATTGGCACTCAATAGTGGATATTTGGGTGATTATATTTAATTAGAATCAAAGAAAATCAAATCCCTTTGTATTTTCCCTTTTAACTATTTGATTAAATTGATTTTTAATGTTTAAAAATTCATATAAAAATAAAAAAATCATAAGTAATTCATGGAATTCAGATTGGATCCTCTAGATAACTTGAGTAACAAGATTGGATCATGAAAAGTTAGGCCCATTTGCAAGAAAACTCATTTTGAACCATATTTACTTCACATTTTTCACTCAAATTTATCCCACTTTGACAAGGCATATCTCCCTCAATTTTTAAGATATGGAGGAGTTCTAGGACTTTTTGGAAACCTCAAGATGTCTTCTACAATCTACTCTGGAAGCTTTTTTCCATTTTAAGAATTCATCTTGATGATATTGGCTTTGACAAAAAACTACTTTTGGTTGACTTTCAAAAAGGACCTATAATCTTTTGATCCATATCTCTCAAATGAAGCATTTTTGGACCTGGCTTGTGAGAGACAAATTTGTATAGAATTCAATTTCCTTCAAAATGAGCTTTGGATGGAAAACTTCTGATGTTCCATGTGAAAGTTATGGCTGGTCAAAGTTCAGTTGACTTTCTCCTATGAAACCCTAATTTAGAAACTTTTTTGAATTTGTTGATTTCTGATCTTTTCTGGATGAATCATGATCAATCCTTGATCAAATGATGAATGATACTTCAAAATAAGGATATTGACCAAAAATCAGGAATTTTGACTGTACTTTGACCACAGTTGACTTTTAGGTCAATCTAGTCGACTGTTGACTTTCTGAGCCATTGAGTGGTCAATCCTTGGAATTGAAACCTGAATTTTGTCATGGAGATAATTTGAAACATCATAAGCAATATGATATGCATTGGAGCCTTTGATTCATTGATTTTCTTCAGAGAATTCAAAACCCTAATTCCTTGAGCCATTGTTTAGGAGAATGTGCCTTTGAGTCTTGAGTTTTGATATGAGCTTGAGAAGTAAAATGAGATGGGCAAATTTTTGGGTATGACAGTATGCTAAAGCTGACTAGTGGTATTCTTGAAGAGATTAAAGAAGGTCAGAAAAATGATGTTGAGTTGATTGATAAGATGACTTTGATTAACCAAGGTAAAGGCGTTGAATTCAGAATCGGCGAGAATGGTATATTGAGGTTTGGTGATCGAGTTTGTGTTCCTGATGTTGTTGAGCTTCGAAAGAGTATTCTGGAAGAAGGACACCGTATTGGATTAAGTATTCATCCTGGTGCTACCAAGATGCACCATGATTTGAAAAAGCTGTTTTGGTGGCCTGGAATGAAGAAAGAGATTGTTGAGTTTGTGTATTCTTGTTTGACGTGTCAGAAGTCAAAAATTGAGCATCAGAAGCCATCTGGGTTTATGCAAACGATGTTTATTCCTGAGTGGAAGTGGGATAGCATATCAATGGATTTCGTTTCTGGTTTGCCGAGAACTGTTAAGAATTGTGAAGCTATCTGGGTCGTTGTGGACAGGTTGACGAAGTCTGCACATTTCATACCAGTAAGAATGGATTATTCGATGGAGAAGTTGGCTTAGTTATATATTGAGAAGATAGTTAGTCTACATGGTATTCCTTCAAGTATCGTGTCTGACACAGATCCGAGATTTACGTCGAAGTTATGGGAAGGTTTGCATAAGGCTTTGGGTACTAAGCTGAGATTGAGTTCTGCTTATCATCCGCAGACGGATGGACAAACTGAGAGGAAGATTCAATCGTTGGAGGATTTGTTGCGTGCTTGTGTGCTAGAAAAAGGAGGTGCTTGGGATAGTTATCTGCCTTTGATTGAGTTTACCTACAACAACAGTTTTCATTCGAGCATTGGTATGACTCCGTTTGAGGCTTTGTATGGTAGGAGATGTAGAACACCGTTGTGTTGGTACGAATCTGGTGAGAGTGATGTGATCGGACCAGAAATTGTACAACAGACTACGAAGAAGATTAAGATGATTCAAGAGAAGATGAAAGCTTCTCAGAGTCGTCAGAAGAGTTATCATGACAATAGAAGAAAGACACTTGAGTTTCAAGAGGGAGATCATGTGTTTATGAGGGTTACTCCTATGACGGGTATTGGTCGGGCTTTGAAGTCAAATAAGTTGACTCCGTGTTTTATTGGACCGTTCCAGGTTTCAGAACGAGTAGGCGAAGTTGCCTATCATATTGCTTTACCACCGATGCTTGCAAATTTGCATGATGTATTTCATGTGTCTCAATTGAGGAAATACGTCGCGGATCCGTCTCATGTGATCCATATAAATGATGTATAGGTGAAAGATAACTTAACCGTTGAGGCTTTACCCGTGAGGAATGAAGATCGAAAGCTGAAGCAGTTACGTGGCAAAGAGATAGTTTTGGTCAAAGTGGCTTGGGGAGGACCAACTGATGGGAATGTCACCTGGGAGCTAGAAAGCCATATGAAGGATTCTATCCAGAACTCTTCACTTGAGGTATGTTTTCGAGGACGAAAACTCTTTTAGTGGGGGAGAGTTGTAACACCCCATAAATTCTGATTTATTAATTTAATTGAATTTTTAAATTAATTAATTAATATCAGTATTTTAGATTGGGATTATTGGAGAATTATGGATTAAGGGCCATTGGGCCGGATGGTGTTAGTAATGTGGGGGTGCTAAGTGAGTTAGTCTGTTACTAATTATTTCATGTTTTAAAAAAATAAAGGAAATAAGGAAAAAGAGTTAGAACGTGAAAAGAAGGGAAGCTGAAGGAGAGAACTGAAGAACGTGAAAGAGGAACCAAAGAGGAAGAGGACCAAATCAAGAACTTGGCTAAGGTAAGTGGGGAATCTCCAGTTAACTTCTCTTATTGTATCCTAAGTGATGATATTGATTAGGCATATTAGTTAGAATGATTGAATTGTATGTTTAGGGTTTGGGGTTTTGGGAGATTTAGGTTGTTCTGTTGAATCGATGTGATTGATGAATTGACGAATGATTTTAGTGTTAGATGACCACTAAAATGTGTTATAATTGTATTATGTGATGTTATTTGATGATGTTTTGGTGTGGGGACTGTTATGATGCAATTTGATTGAGATTGGGGGAGGAAAGATGTCAAAATCGCAGAAAAAAATTCTGTATCAGCGCAGCGTGCATCGAGCTATGAAAGTCATGCGTCGACCTATAGGTTCCCAAAAGGCCAGCATAAGTCGACTCATGGGTCGACCTGATCAAACCCGAGGGGGACAGAAAATTCTATGCGTCGACCTACAGCATACAAATTTTTAATAAATTTTCCGAAGGCCATAACTTTCAAACCATATGTACGTTTTTAGTGCCGTTTCGAGAACGATGAACCTTATGAGATAACCTATGTGTATAAATGATGAAATGAGGTGTAACTCAAATTATTTTGAAACATGATTTTATTTCTTGATGAATGATGTATTGTACATATATGTGATGAGATGTGTTAATACATGCTATGTTTGAAGTGATAATCGTGTGATGATTTATGAATTGTATGATGATGATATTTGGATGATATTTGAATGATGCTAATATATATTTAAACATACTTGATGATGATGATGATGATGATGATAATGATGATGATGGTATAAGTATGTTATATATGTTGCATTCATTCTTAATCATTTGTTGAGGGTTGAATCCTGATGATGAGGGGATTCAGTGAAGGGCAATTGCCATTGTGTGGAATTTGTGCTGGCAGGGCCGTATCTTGAAGATGTTGGATAGGTTGGTGGGTTATTCTCATTGATGATGTTTGGTACCACATGCATAGTGTCAGTTCATTCATATGCATGATTTTCATAACATGATTGAATGAGTTTCAGTGTTATGAAGTGATGATGTGTTGGTTGTGTATTTGTGGAATTGTCTGAATATAATACCATTGGGTGATTAATATAACTATGATGTGTTATTATTTATGATGCAATAATATTTGTTAATTGCGATGAGACTCACCCTTACACTAAATTTTTCAGATTGAGGATAGTGGCTTCGACTTGGTGAGGATTAGCTCATGAGTCTTTGTTTAGTTAGCGTCAGGTGTCATGCTCTGATAGATGTAACACTGGGGAACGCTATGTTTTGAAATTAATTTAATAACTCTGTTTGTTTTGAATTAATTTTGAGGATTGGTGGTATTGATAATGAAATGCTATTTTGATAATCTATTCTGCTATGTAAACATGAGGTTGATGAGTTATGAAGGATTATTCCCTAGTAAATGCATGACAGTGACAGATAATGTTTATTTTATTATCAATTGTGGCACCCTTGTTTGCATGTACTCTGATTTAATTATTAATTGTTGCGGGGGTGTAGAAGGGTGTTACAGTTCAAAATTTAAATATAATAATAATTTAAAAATATTATTCATATTTATCAAATAAATCATATGATTTCAAAAAGTTTTTTTATATTTAACATAACATTTGTAGTTTAAATATTTATTGTTAAAGATTTTAAAATAATAATCAAATATTGTTTTATGAAAAGTTACTCGAATGGTTTTAATTTTAAAAATTTGACTTTAAAAAAAATCATAAAAAAAGAATAAAATACTTAAAATATTTTTATTAAGAAACTATTTAAACAAAAATTGATTTAATTTTAATTATATTCCTAACAAAAATTCTAATATTATAGAATTCATTTTTAGGAAATCATAATAAAGAGATACCTCTTTTGTTTCCCTAGGTTTGAATTCTGATAATGGAGTTTGTTATACTCATTACACTACAAAAAAACTCCTCCCCAGCGACATAGGTACCGACGTGGTTAACACGTGGGTAGTTGCGACGTGTTTCCCACGTCACAACAAACTTTTATAATTAAAAAATCAATCCAACGTTATAATCAGACGTGTCAGAGGTTGCTTTTTTTAAAAAAATGTTGCGACATGTGAAACACGTCGCTAATAAAAAGTAAAAAATAAAAAAATACAAACTTTAACGTTGTAGTTGGTGGGAGATTTGAAATTTTTTGAATTTTAGTAGTGACGTTACTCCCACGTCGCAACGTATTACTTGGGAATATAACTCTGTCACTTTTACAGATGTGTCATTATTATTATGACCGTTTAAGTGTAGCGACGTGGGAAACACCTGGCAAAGTAGCGACGTGGTCATCACGTCGCTGATGTCCTTATATATTTTTTCACAAAACCAAAACCCTTGCGTTCCAGATTCAGAAACAGAAACAGAATAGAAAGCAAAAGCCTTCCTCCCCTTTCTTCTTCCTCCACTCCACGCATCTCCCCTTTCTTCCTCCCTCCATTGCTCCAACTCCCCCTCCCCTTTTCTTCCCCATTGTTGTCTTAACTCTCTCTCAAATATCAATCAAAGGTAACTAATTTTATTTTTTATTTGTATAATTTTATTTTTTTAGAACTTTTAAATTTCTGAATTTAATTTAGAGTTTTTTTTGAAGGATTGAAGTTTGAAGATTGAAGAATTGTGAAGAAGAGGTACTACAAGAGTGAAGGAGATTTGAAGAAGAGGTATTTTAGTAATTTTTTATATTTTATTTTTATTGTGATATACTGAAATAAATTTATTTTGTATATTTGTGAATTTATATGTGTGGAATAAATCTGTGAATAAATTTATATGTGTGGAATAAATTTATTTTGTATATTTGTGAATGTATATTTGTGAATTTATACTGAAATAAATTTTATTTCACAATATCTAAGTTTATATATATATATATATATATATATATATATATATATATATATATATATATATATATATATATATATATATATATATATATATATATATATATATATATATATATATATTCTGTTTTTTGTAACTAAATAAATTTATTTGGTCTAAGTTTAATAAATTAAATTTGTATATATTCTGTTTTTTGTCTAAATATATTCTAAGTTTATATATTTTAAGTTTAATTTTTATATATACGAAAATGTATAAATATATAAATAAAAAACAGAATTATGAAAATTATGAAAATATTTTTAAAACAGAATTATTTTTGCATATATAGAAATTAAATTTTTTATGTTTATAATAAAAAGATAATATATTTATATTATGAATTATGAAAATAAAATATTAAAAAGAGAATATTTTTATACATATAAGTTATAAATGTTTTATGTTTATATAAAATAAGTTATTTTTTTGAAAAATAGAAATATAAACAAACTACAATTAAAAGTATATAGAAAATATTTTTAAAACAGAATTATTTTTGCATATATAGAAATTAAATTTTTTATGTTTATAATAAAAAGATAATATATTTATATTATAATGAAAAAAAAATATTAAAAAGAGAATATTTTTATACATATAAGTTTTGAATTTTTTATGTTTATATAAAATAAGTTAATTTTTTGAAAAATAGAAATATAAACAAACTACAATTAAAAGTACATCATTGTTGTATATATTTGATAAAAATAGTTTTATTAAAAAAAATCTAATAGACTATGTTTTATATGTAATATATATTATTGTTTTTTAAAATAGAAATTATTACTAAAAATAAGATACATATTAATCTTAATGAATGTATAGAAGTTATGTTTGAAAAATATTATTAATATTTAAAAATTAAAAATAAAATATTATAAATTTACATTTTGTATATAATATTTATTATATATTTAATAAAAAAATTATATTTATTATCTTTATGAACTATGGTGTTACATGAGTAGTACTTTTTAATAGATAATATTTATTTATCTGGTACATGTTTAATAGTTGAATCAAAAATAATATTTTTAATAATAGTAAATATTTATTAGTAGTATTTTTATTAAATAATATTTTTAATATATGTAGTTAATAAAAAAGTAATTTTATGGTTAACATAGGTTCAATATAACATGTGTAGTTAAAAATATTAGTAGTATTGTTATTAAATAATATTTTTAAGAATAGTAAATATTAACTAGTATACGTCTAAGAATAATATTAACTTGATTAATATTACTAACTCAAAATGACAATGATTGTATAAATGTGCAGTATGGAATATTATCGGTATTATCGTAGTTGGATGTACGATAGAACATTTCCAGGAAGAATGGGACTTAAACCCAATTTTATAGTAGGAGTTGAAGGGTTTATCAGTTGGGCGTTTGCTCAGGAATTATGTCGAAGCGAAGGAGGAGTTAGGTGTCCCTGTCTTAAATGTGAATGTAGACCAATAATTAGTGACCCACAGGAAATAACAGCTCATTTGCATAGAAGGGGTTTCATAGCAAATTATTGGGTTTGGACGTTTAACGGTGAAGAACTGCCTAGTAACGTACCAGAGACTAGCAACTCTCATGCTTCAAGTAGTCGGCCGCCTGTGGAATATGAGGAAAACTTTAATCTGATTGGTGACATGGTTGAGGATGCTTTTGGTGTGAACGTGACTTATGATGAGCCTGAAGATTTTGGTGGGGAAGAGATGCCGAATGAGGAAGCGCAAAAATTTTATCAGTTGTTGAATGAGATGAATACGCCGTTGTTTGATGGATCGTCTGACTCAAAGTTATCAATGTGTGTGAGATTGTTGGCCGCCAAGGCAAATTGGAATGTTCCTGATAAGTGTTTGGAATTCTTCGTAAAGATGATGTTGGACTCAACTGCAATGAAAGACAACTTGCCTACAACATTTTATGAAGCAAAGAAGTTGGTGTCGAAGTTGGGCTTAAGAGTAAGAAAGATTGATTGTTGCATTAATGGCTGTATGTTGTTCTACGACAATGAGTTTGGTACTCAAGATGGGTTGTTGGAGGAATGTAAGTTTTGTATGAGTCCAAGATATAAAGTTCCAAGTAGAGCCGTTAACACTAATCAAGACCGTGTAGCAGTAAAGTCCATGTTTTATCTTCCGATAATACCAAGGTTAAAAAGAATGTTTGCTTCAATGCACAGTGCAAGTCAAATGACATGGCATCACACAAATAACACAAGTCCAGGCACTATGCGGCATCCATCTGATGGCGAGGCATGGAAGCACTTTGATCGGATGCATCCTGATTTTGCCGCCGAACCTAGAAATGTCAGGTTGGGATTATGCTCTGATGGATTTACTCCATATGTCCAAGGGTCGGGAACTGCATATTCTTGTTGGCCAGTTATTGTAACCCCTTACAACCTCCCTCCTGAGATGTGCATGACAAAACCATACATGTTTTTGACGTGCGTCATTCCAGGACCTTCGAGTCCAAAAGCAAGAATTGATGTGTATTTACAACCTTTAATTGATGATTTGAAGAGATTGTGGATTGGAGAATGGACTTATGATATATCACGTAAAGAAAACTTTACAATGCGAGCTTCATTGATGTGGACCATCAACGACTTTCCAGCATATGGCATGTTGTCTGGTTGGGGTACGCATGGCAAAATGGGTTGTCCGCATTGCATGGGAAACAACAAAGGGTTCACGTTGGATAAAGGTGGGAAAAGCTCGTGGTTTGACTGTCACCGCAGATTCCTACCACGAAATCACTCCTATAGAAGAAACATGACAAACTTTAAAAAAGATGTACGAGTGAAAGATGCGCCTCCGCCTCGATTGTCACCATGGGCTATATGGGAACAAGTTAGTGAGCTACCAAAATTTACAGATACTGGCAAAGAATGCCGAATTGAAGGATACGGAGTCACGCACAATTGGACAAAAAGAAGTATATTTTGGGACCTCCCGTATTGGAAGGATAACTTGTTGCGCCATAATCTAGATGTTATGCATATTGAGAAGAATTTTTTTGATAATGTATTTAACACAGTGATGGATGTGAAAGGCAAAACGAAAGATAATGAAAAGGCCAGACAAGACATGGAAAAATGGTGTAACAGAAGAGAGTTGGAGTTGAGGCCTCTACCGAATGGAAAGTTATTAAAACCCAAGGCTTGTTTCACTCTGACTTCCCAAGAAGCTAAAGCTGTTTGTCGATGGCTAAAAGATTTGAGAATGCCCGATGGCTATTCATCAAATTTATCAAGGTGTGCTGACCCTAACACTGGGAAGTTGCATGGAATGAAAAGTCACGATTGTCACATTTTCATGGAACAATTGTTACCAATTGCATTTGGCTCGCTACCCAAACATGTTCTTGATCCACTAACTGAAATTAGTCAGTTTTTTAGAGATATTTGTGCGTCATCTTTAAAAGTGGAAGACATCATGAAGTTGGACCAAAACATTGCAATCATTCTTTGTAAGTTGGAACAAGTATTTCCGCCTGGTTTCTTTGACTCCATGGAACATTTACCTGTGCATCTTGCATATGAAGCTTTTCTTGGTGGACCAGTTCAATATAGGTGGATGTATCCGTTTGAAAGGTTCATGGGTGATTCAAAGCGATCAGTGAAGAATAAAGCAAGAGTTGAAGGTTCTATATGTGCACATTACCTGCATCGAGAAACATCACATTTTTGCAGTCATTATTTCAATCACTTGATGTTAACTCCTAGAACCATACGGAATCCGGTAAATGTCAACCAGAGGAGTCAATTCACCTTATCGGTATTCGGTCTTCCAGGTCGACCTTCTGGAAAGAAGAGTGTGCATTGGTTGACCCAGAAAGAAATGCAATCCGCACATGTCCATGTCTTGATCAACTGCGTTGAAGTTAAACAATACCTTGAGTAAGTTTACCCAATAGTTTTTTTACCTTTGTTGACAATGTCTGTATACCAAACTTATTTAACTTATGCTGTATATTTTGTAGGGAATTTAACAATGCCTATTTTCATAGTACCGGTGTACAGTCAACATCCGGCGTCATTCATGCTCAATTTCCCTTATGGTTCAAGCAAAGATTGTCTACCGTGTTTCCACCAACTCCAGAAATACTCCATTTGAGAAACTTAGCAGAAGGCCCTATCCAAAGCGCAAATGATTGGCACACATACTTCGTGAACGGATATAAGTTTCACACTGAGGCATGGACTGAAGGGAAAAAAACCATAAACAGTGGTGTATTTGTAAAAGGAGTTACAGATGGTGGTGAAGATGACTTTTATGGAGTTATTAGACATATCTACGAGTTGGTATACCATTACTTGGATTCAGAAAATAAAGTTGTCTTGTTTTATTGTGAATGGTATGATCCAAGTAGAGGCACCAAAATAGACAGGTCATACGGTACTGTTGAGATTCAAATGAACCGGAAATACAAAGAGTATGATCCTTTCATAATGTCAAATATTGTTAGGCAAGTTTATTATGTACCTTATCCTTCATTTGTGACACGTAAAAGAGGATGGTGTGTTGTAATAAAAACAAAACCCCAAGGTCATATTGAAAACGGAGATCAAGTAGAAGATGTTGCCTATCAAGTTGATGATGTTGATCAAATTAATGAAGTGGTTGCAGCTGAAGACATTACAAGTTTGAATGACACAACTGTTGAGGGACATCAAGTTGATGCATCTATATTGTTGGTTGAAAATAATGTGGATGAAGAGAATGATGAAGAGTTTGAATCCGATGACAATAATTAAGAGAATGACGAAGAGAATGATGAAGAGAATGACGAAGAGAATGACGAAGAGAATGATGAAGAGAATGATGAAGAGAATGATATGGATAGCGAAGATGAAGAATAACTAAACATTGAATGTAATATCTAATTATGTGTTAAGTAATATCTAATTATGTGTTAAAGAATAACTATTTATGTGTTAATGAATATCTATTTATGTGTTAATGAATATCTATTTATGTGTTAATGAATATATATTGATCTTAATGAATTTATTATCTTTGTTGGTGAATAATAAAATAGGTAACATGCCACCTAAGAGTAAAGATAGTGGTAGGAAGTCCCAACGTCCGAGGATAGTAGTATGTGACGCGCCTCACACAGCAGCGTGTCCCCTCCCTCAGAGTCATGTTGATCCTATGTCTCTAGCCAGTACTCAGGCTTTTACCCCATTACTCTCCTCCCACACATTCCCGTCTGGGGTACCTGCATCTTTCCAGTACTCAGCGGTACCTCCATCCTTCCAGCATCCTGGTGTGCCATCGTCCTTCCAGCAGGCAGCAGGACCTAGCTTTCCATTCACACATACTGGTGTGCCCCCTCCCAGCTTTCCATTCTCCCATACTGGCATGCCTTCATCCTTCCAGCAGACTGGAGGATCTGGTTTTTTATTGCAGGAGAAATGTGTGTGGGATCCTTTGAGTGAAAAAAGTGTTCAGAAAGTTTTCAACACCAGATGCTCTAAAAGAATGTCTGATATGCTGCGCCGAGTAAGGGAGAATCATGAGCTTCATGGCATCCGTCCTAACTGGATAGGCGAGGAGGTTTTTCATGATCTTGTTACATATTGGAGGAGTCCAGAATTCCGGGCTAAATCAGAAACTTTTAAGAAGATGAGGGCATCTGAAAAGGGCGGTTGTGTCAACACAGTTGGAAGTATTAGCACCGCCGAGCATGCCCGACGATTGGTAAAAATTTTAAATTTTTTAAGTTACATCTTTATTCATAATATATTTTACTAATTATTTTTAATTATATTATTTAGGCTAAGGAGTTGGGGAGAAAACCATTGATGCCTGAGCTGATTTCGAGGACCCGGACAAGGAGATCGGGAGGTTTTGTCGACGAGCGCACGAAGTTGTATCTTGTAAGTGAAATTTACGTTGTTTATTTTTTTTAAATTAATACAAAATTTGTGACGTGAATTTCATGTGGCAATTGATAAATTGCCACATTAAAATCATGTGGCAAATCATAAGTTGTGGCGTGAAAATCACGTGGCAACTTTTTAATATATTTTAATTGACTAATTAAATATGCATTTAAATATTTAACTTACATTTTTTATTGAATATCTGTGCAGGAAGATTATGATAGGCGACTTGCCATTTTTCTGGAAAATAATCCTCAATTCATGCCAGCAGAGGGGGAGCCGCTAAATGCGGATGTTGATCACTATATCTGGTGTGAGGTTATTAAAGAAAAAGGACCTAATGGTTGCTTTTTTGGTGCTGGAAATTTGGCGGCCAGCTATAGACGTGGTGACCGCAATCTGTTTCAAAGACTTCAGGATGGAGAGGGTGGATCGCGTCAACCAAATCTGACACAGGAACAAACTGAATTAGTAAGGCAATTGGCGAGACGCGAAAGTGAGGCCCAGATCGAGATGATGCGGAAGAAGCAGGCTGATATGGAGGAGCAGCATGTGCGACAGATGGAGGGCATTATGAAGAAGCAAGCTGAGATGGAGGAGCAGATGAGACGGTTTATGCAAGGAGGTGGAAATTACAGTAATGCTCCTCCTCAAGAGCCGGAGGATGACGGGGTGGCTGATGATTTTAATCCGGATAATTATTTTCCGGATGATGCCTCTTGAAAACATTTTGTATTTTATTTATTTTTAATTTATTTTTATGTAAAATATTCTACATTTTAATTCATTAAAGTATTAGTTTTAAATTTTTAGTTTTAATTAATTGAATTTATTATATAATGTTTATTATATGAATTTATTTTATACAAATTTATTATATAAATTAGTTTTTATAGATTTTAATATATAAATTTTATTTTATAGGTTTTATTATATAAATTTTATTTTATAAATTTTATTATATAAATTTTATTATATAAATTTTATTATATATATTTTATTATATATATTTTATTATATATATTTTATTATATATTAATTAATTATAAAAAATATATAAAACAAAACAAATCTAGCGTGAATAAATTTAAAAAAAAAAGCATTTAATGTAGCGATGTGGTAAACACGTCGCTACATTGGTCAGCAAACACACTGTCCCACACCTGCCACGCCTGTTGTGTGTGCAGATGGATGTTCCCCATGTTTCCTTGTTGCGACGTGGGAGTCACGTCGCTACTTTCTGACGTGGTCTCCACGTCGCTACAAGTTGCCACTTTGTCTCCTGCGACGTAGTGGCTCACGTCGCTACTTTTTTGTTGCCACGTGATATTTCATGTTGCGACGTGTTTCCCACGTCGCTGCAGAGCATATTTTTTGTAGTGTTATTAGATTATTTTTATTGGCAGACTAAGATTTTATAAATACTGTTACATAAATATGATCTTTACAAAGTATGCATACATAAGCGGGCAATATTTTCCCTTCCAACATTGCAGAATATTATTTTTATAGGACTGCAGACTATAATTTTTATAGGATAGGCAGTTTATCATATTTCAGATCCAAATATATTAACTAAAATAAGTGCTAAATTACATGAGTAATTTCATTTTATTGACCTTGACTTGAATCTACGCATGATATTATAATAAAAAATAGACATATATAATTTATAAAACCAAAAAAATGCTATAAATAAATAAATTATGACCTGTAAAAATTACAATAAAAAATTAAGATCCCTTAAAAAAAATAGGATTCCATAAACATTATAATAATTTATAATTAACAAAATGACATATCAAGAAGTAGGTCTTGATCTTATAAACACTATCATATAAAAAAAACACAATTATTTGTATCTCGTTATAATTAATAAAATAACTTTTGTATTCAGGCGAAACAAAGTTATAAGAATATAAACATTAAAAAGATAATCACCATTCAATTATCATTATTAGTTTGTTACTTTATTAGTAGTCAATTATCATTGTTATCATTATTGATTTGTTTATTTTCAATTAATTGATATTGATTAAATTTTATAATATGCAAACCATTAAGTTAGTTCCATTGCTTAATATTTATTTTATTTTCTTTCTATGAATAGTTATATTTTAATAATAATTCATTATAAATCTGCCACAATCAATTGTTATTACCGCATTAAACATTTTATGTGTCTTACCAAACTTTTAATTTTTTTAATTCATCATACCATCATTTTTTTTTAAGTACACTTAAAAATAAAATTAACTAATTTAATGTTCCAAAGCACCATGAATATTGATTTCGAATATAAATATTAAGTTTATAAAGCAATTATGTGCAAATATCTTATAGTAGTTTTCTCATATAAAAAATATGATCATTACCTGAAGTACTAATGTTATTCGCCTCTATGCTCTTGTTGTGTATTTCATGTGTTAATATAAAACAACACTGTCATTACGTAATGACAGCGTAGATGAGAATAACATTAGTACTTCACTTAATATATAGGATTCACTGTGTATTTCATTTCATATAAAAAATATGGTCATTACCTGAAGTACTAATATGAAATACACAAAAAGGGAAAAACAAATAAGTACACCAATCAATATTGACCAGAAATATACATTAGTTGTAGATTAATTTTTAGCCACCCATATCCTCAAAATAAAAAATAGGAAAACAATATTTATTTTTGTTATAGGAAGAAAAATAGGGGCTATATTCAATTATAAGGTTTTACTTGAAACTTTAATTAATTGTGAATCCTATAAAACCTTCAAAACAAAACAAAAATAAATAAAATTATACAGAAAATTGTAGTCTGAAGGTGTGCTTAAGTGTAATTAGCATAAAACACTATTATCAAAATAATAGAGACAAATTACACATACCATTTATAATAATATTTTCTTGTATTTTAAGATAATAAATAGTTCTTGTAAAAGATAATAATAATAATAAATAGTTGATCATGCCAAAATTTAACCACTGCAAAGTAAAGAAGCGAGAACTTAAGTTATCATCTCAGCAACAACAAAATAGAAATAACAAAGAGCAATTACTAAGAATCAAACTAAATTGGAAAAATTAATAAAAATTACAACATGAAAAAATTTCACTAAAAAATTAAAACAAACCTAAATTTTAATAGCAACCATCTCCTATTTTATGTCTCTTGTTTTTCTCTATCTTACTCTCATTTTTCTCTATGTAGTAGTTACTTGTATTATGTAGAATATCTATGTTTGACTCCGCCATAGCATAGCAGGTTGTTGCCTGAAACAAAAGTTGAAGAAGAAAAAGGAGAACTAATATTTAACACATATAAAGAGAAAGGGGGAGAAATAACTGGGAGATAAGTAAGAAAAAAATTAAAGAAAGAGAGCATGATTCCTACCACCATATTGAGGACACTGTTTGCCCTGATAACGACACTGTTTCTCGAGTGTGCTGAACGGAAATAAAGAACCTGAAGAGTCACCTGAAAAAGATGAATACTAAATATTAAATGTCCTTAACAACTCCATCTAACATATTAATATCCTTAATCCAATCAAGTTTATCATCAAATCCTTCCAAATAAACTTGAAATTCAAAAGAAATCCAGACTATGATTTAAAACGAATAACAAATCGGACAAAGAAATGATTCAAACCAACAATAACCCAGACAAAAAAACTAACATATGAAAGCAATTACAATTATAAGAACATCGATTTACATGCATTTTATAGAATATCGTATTATGAAGAACAAAGAGAGAAATTGTTGAGAGAATGAGTGAAAGTGAGGCACTAAAGAACGCCTATAATCAAACAACAAAACAAAATAAAAAAGGAATAGAAACTAAAAGCAAACAAATCAGAATAGATCCACAATACTCATCGATGCTCTCTGCTTCTTTTAACTTCCACCTTTGTCTCACTCAAATTAATCACAACAATCACATCCATACACAGAAGAGTCATGAAGATGAAGAAAAAAGTTTACAGCTACGATGTCCTTGCATGAAGAAGATTTGAATGCGGTAGTGTATGCAAGCGAGGCACGATGCAGGTGAAGGCCGGAGGCCTGGTGCCGAAACGAAGAGGGGTCATGCAGTGTTGTCGTTGATTGGTTGTGAAGGCGTCGGCGCCGCATGTTTGTTGAGTTGCTGGAACTTTATCGGTTGAGGGCGATTTGTCGCTGTGAAATCGTCTTGCATTCATCAACGTACAAATGAAATTGTGAGATAAAGATGAGATAAAATCATGAAGAAGAACATATATTGATGTAACAAAAAAATACCTTCTTTGATTTTATAGATCTGAAAACATCACTTATCTTTTTAACAGATCTAAACAACACCACTGATTTCACATATTTAAAATATCATTGATATAAAATTCAGAATTGTTCAAAACGATTCAGAAAAATATAAATAAAGGAAATTAAAGTTTGAAGATTGAAAGAAATATTTGAGTTTCAACATTGTTGTTGAAAATACAGAATTGAAGAGATAAGGGAGATGAAAGAAAAGTTTAAGAAAGAAGATATGAAACTATGAAAGAGAACAAAAGAAAAGAAAATGAAGAGAGATTTTGTATGTTTGAAAAATTAATTAAAGATAGATTTGATTATTATTATTATTATTATTATTATTATTATTATTATTATTATTATTATTATAAAATTGATAATTTTAGTGAACAAAGACCAAATAAAAATTATTCTGATGTGTTGAAAGAAAATCATATAAGGGTAGTCCAAGCTCCGTTGTGTCTTATGAGTACTCTATACATGAAGTATTGTGAAAATTCAAAATGGCATTGAAAGTAGGAAAGAGACATTTCAGTTTTTTGTTTTTCTACAATTTTGAGAACTTAAATAGTTATTAAAAAGAAAAACAAATTAAAAATCAATTTGAAAAATGATTTTGTTATTAATAAAAATATTTCCTTTTATAGCAGAAATATAAAGAAAAGAATACGAGTGTCAATTGACAAACCCCAAAATACTCATTTTATTTTATTATATTGTATGATTAAAACTTAAATGAATAATGATCACTATTAAAGAGCCACCAACTAAACTATACATGTTTGTTCTAGACCACTATTAAAGAGCCACCAACAAAATATATTGATTATTATATATAATTAGACTAAATAAAAAAAATTAAAAGTAAATGACATAAAATCATTTTAATAGCAGTGGAAAACGTAAAATTTTGACAATGAATTACTTTTCATTCACTAAAGCAAGCATATAAAAAAATCAAATTCACACATTGGTCTAAAATTATTTTTAATTAATTTATAAGTGAAACATTTTTTTTTATTTTGATCAATATTACATTTATTTATATATATTGTTATTTATTTACATCAATTTTTTGTAGTTATTTTTGTAATATTTTTTATTTATTTGATTTGAGATAAAACCTTCTTAAATTTTTATCAGAAGAAGATAAGTCTTCTCCTTTTTCTTGTATTATGTCAGAATTTTATTTAAACTTGAAACTTCAAATAAGTATAATGAGATTTAACATAAATAATAATATTAATAACAATGAAAATTTTTCATTAATAAATAAAAATCACACATCATTAAAATTTTCAGATGTTTTAAAAAATACAAAAATATCTTTACATGAGGCGCGTGTTTGTATAATTTTAAAATCTAAAAGAAGAAACAATAGGAACTCTAATGTGTTTATTTTATTCAAAATTTAGGTAAATGCATTAGGAATATATGTTGTAGTACGATATGAAGGTAAACAAATGTATCATAAACCCTACATTAATTTATGTAATGGAATAATTGAGCGAGACTTTGGGAAAAGGGAGAGAAGTATACGCTTTGCCTTTTCAAGTTGTCTAATTGTTAGTTCGAGGGCCCTTCATCTGGTTTAATCTTCCTTTGTCTAGATTCGTCGCCCAACTCCATATTTCTCTGTCCATAGGAGTGGAAATAGGCTAGGCTAGGCTTTATAAAGGCCCGAGTCTCGTCTACGATAAACTTTAAAGGTCTAGGTCAGACCTATGACCTATTATGCCAAACACAGAAACCCAAATAAGTAATTGTAATGCAATTTACCGATGTATTATGGCCTATGTATACATTAGAAATAAGGAAAATTAATACTTACCAGAAGCTTTCTCCTTTCAATCATCGTTGTGAATATCTTCATTTTCCATACAACAAAGGTTGGACGAACTATGGAGTCCTCATCAGTTACTTCCTCCACGCAATTGTCACCCCCAGAGCTCTATTCAAATAGTCCATCAACAATTCATCCCTAATATCCTATTTCTCATATATATGATATATATATATATATATATATATATATATATATATGTATAGAAAATTATCAAATAAACCTGCCATTTGCCTCATTGACTACTCAAATTTAAAATAGACCAATTGCAAATCATCTCTAAATATTTTTTTCATACATAACATGTATGAAATAACCAACTGTATAAACACAACCCACCATATGATTCGACCGCTCTAGACATTACCTCTAACAATACCTCAAACTACATAACTATGTACATTTGCATAAATTATCTAACACAATTACAGCTATGCACTATGTGCAAACCTAACAAGAGCAATACGCTGCTGAACATACCTTACTTCGTTGTCTAAGTTTGTATTCCCGTCACCAAGCATTTGTGGATTCTCAACATGAAATACTGAATCGCCGCAGATTTTCAACTTCGACGACACCTTCACACATTGCATCACCGTCTTCTTCAACTTCCGCAACCTCCACGCCCTCCACCACGACTCGATTTTCTTCATTACTAACACCCGATGTTTCACCTTCGGTTACTTCTCCGACCATTCTGCAAATTAAAAACAAATATTAACTAAGGGGTATTAAACATTATACATGCAACTAATCTACAGTTTCAAAATGGTAACACCGATTTCCAAACACCCTCCATTTTCTGCCATGGTTGAGTCAGCTGGGTTTGTAGAAATTGTAGCTCAAAGGACAAAATTGATTCTTTTTAGAACCCTAATTGCACTTCTATTTTCTAATAGTGTATTAACCAACATATCTTTTAAATTGGGTTGGGTCTAATAGTTTGGGCCTTTAAATTAAATCTTAATTTCTCCAATATATTTTAGACAATTTCTTTATAGACCCCCCAACCTTCTTGGTCAGACGAAATTCTCAAAATGCCCCTATATTTCAGAAATGCATCTTCGAAATTAAAAAAAGTGATTTCGGAAGTGCATCTCCGAAAACACATTTTTTTTACTCAAAAAAATTATTTCGGATATGCATCTCCGAAAACAACGTTTCAAATATGCATTTCTGAAATATCGCGCGTTTTGCTGTTTAAACAAAACAACCTCCCCCATTTGTATTTTACCCTAAATTTCAAACTTTCCAAATTTCTCAAACATTTCCAGAAGCACACTACAAAGGCTACTTCAAAACAACATCCTATTACTCTCCAACATTCAAAGACAACTTCTAAAGCACCACCAACATCACTTCAAATCTGTAAGTTCTCACAACTTTAAATGTAGGATTGAAAATGATATTAGGGGTGTTAGAAATTAGTACAATGTAGTATATTTAAGTTATTATATGTCATTGAGTATGGTTAGATAGGAAAAATATGATTTTGAAGCACTTAGGGCAACATGTGGAGGTTCTGCAAAAATGGAGTTCGCAGGGGGCTTTCGGAAGTGCATTTCCGAAAACACCTCCTTGGCCAGTTTCAAAAGTGCACTTCTGAAATGAACCCATAAATGTTTTTTTGTATTTTCTTGATTGTTTCACATTCTTATGGATTTTATTTTTTTAGGAAAAATGGCAGGCAACCCCACACGACTTAGACAGGGCAGAGAGACCCAAATAACGTCGGCTAGACGCGAGCGGGCGACACAGTTGGCATCGACACAAGGAAGGGGTAGAGTACAAGTACCCGTGCATATGGATGAGGCTGGTTCCTCATCTGGATCGAGGAGTCGGCTGGCTCGGGTGTCTTCTTCCCGTCAGGATGAGGTACGAGAGGATGAGGAGGAGGTGAGATACGAGGAGGATGAGGAGATACCTGATGTTGACCCTCCGCACGCGGAGGAGGAGGAGAATGGCTTCCCGGGAGGTCTTAGGGACACTTCCTTGCTGATTTCCTACCACGACCACGTCGCTCGACGTGTTTGGGAGGGAGAGTTATTTTTTTTAATTTAACCGACTTTATAATTTAACCGTTTTTTATTCCACTTTGTCTTAACAGTCTAACTAACAATCTCTTTTGTTTTTGTTGTAACAGGAAAGGCTGACGATAAAATCCGTTAACCACACACGGAAGATTTTTGATCTGTTTAAACCAGAGGCTCAGTGGTTTAATGAAGTGGTAACTGCTTCCGGGCTCGACGGGTTATGCATGTTCGACTATACGACTATGAGCCACGACATGCAGGGGACTTTCGTGGAGCGGTGGTGTAATACGGTGGGAGAACTGACTTTTTAAAATGTTGCAGATAGCAAGAGTCGCCACCAAACTTTATTTTATCCAATTGGAAAGGCAAAAAGAACAGGAAAGACCTTTGAAAGATTTTGAGTTCGGGGGGTAGGTTATACAAAGGGAAGGTGTAAGCACCCTTTGTATCCATTGTTATCCTTGGGATCTTAATTGCTTAGCTCACTTTGTTTGTAATGTTTGAAAAGAAGTGTAGTGTGTGTTTAGAAAAGATTTCTGAATAAGGACTTTAACTTGTAAATAAGTGTAGTCTTTTGGAAATTGTTTTGAAAAGAGGTGTGTGAAAAGTAATTTTGAAGTATTGAGTAAGCAATTAAGAACTACCTACCCTAAGTTCGTCTTTCTTGTTTTTTAAGTCTTTCGTTTGAAGGGGATATCCATACCATAAGGGGGTAGGAAGTCCTTTCATTGGATGTTAAGGGTCATTGAGGGTCATCGTTTACCATAAGGCTATCCATACCATAAGGAGGGTAGGAAGTCCTATGAGTTAATGAGAATAGTCATAAAAAGGCAACTAGTAAGGATACCTTAGCAATCGAAAGGGACTATCATCAAGATCATTTATCGTAGGCAACATCGAAGGGACGAGATCTTTTTGTGATGATTTTATTCGCATGCAGCAGGCTAAGGTATCCCTACATCCGAGGGACTTGACTATTATTCGAAGGCAGCATAAGAGGAATTATCCTAAAGGTGAGTGTGTGAAACAATAGTGATTGATTTATATTAATCCTGAAAATTAGGGTTATGCTAAGTTGCTTTTAGTCTTGCCATATAATCCTATTCAATTTCTAACTGTTAATATTCCAGGAAATAAAAAGCAGAAAATAAACCTATGCTATTAAAAGGCTTCAGGGAGGGGAAATTACAAAACCACAAACCAGGAAAAAGGCAGAAATATAAAACCTACAACTATTACATGGCTTTGGGGCAGTTACATAATAGAGGAAGAATAATAGCGCGAAAATAAAAAACCTAACTATTACAGGGCTTTGGGGCAGTTACAATAATTATTCAAAAGGTACGGAAAAATAAACCTAATTAAAAATTATTACAACCTCGAAGCCAATACACAATTAAAAATAATTAAACGCGGGGGGGAAAATCGAAGAATCGATGAAAATAAAATAAAATTAGGGTTTGACAAAATAGGGTTATAAGGCAAAATACTTTTAAGAAGGGAAACCTAATGGGTAAAAAAACCAAATGTTAATGTGCAATACCTACCTACGCACGCATTAGGGTTATCTATGGTTTTTGAAGTTTAAAGCTAAACTTGATTAAAAAAACCTAAAATTAATTAAACCTAATTAAAATTATTAGGTAAATGAAATTTAGAAAAAACCTAAAATTAATTAAGCCTAATTAAAAATTATTAAGTAAATTAAATTAAGAAAAAACTAAAATTAATTAAAATTATTAGTAATTTAGATTAATTCTAAAAAACTATTTTTATTAATTAAAATGAAATTTGTTATTTTTATAAAAAAAAAATTAATTTTGAATAGAATTAAATAAAGGATTTTCTAATTAAAAAAATAAAATAAAGAAAACAATAAAAAAATCAAAATAAAGTAAAACAAATTTAAAAACTTAGCGTTTTGATTCAGTGTGGCGAGATTGGAGGGTTCATGGTGCACCTGCGTTCTAAGGCGCGTTGGATCTGAGACAAGAAAGATCTGATGGCTGATGGCACGAGGGTACACGCGTACGCATGTGGATGAGGAACACCGGATCTCCCAGCTTTTAAAATATGGACGCGCGCGCGAACGGGCCAATGGGGAAGCGACATGCGTTCATCTTCTTCCTCCCTCCGTCGTCTAATCCGTGTAAAAGACATGTAGCTACGGACAACCGTTGTTATAGCCTGTAGCGGCGATTTTCAAGTGTAGCCATAGCACCTGCAAAAATTAAAGAACGAAATACGCCATAGAAGTTTAAAATAAAACCATGGATCGATTGGGTTTGATCCCCTAAACGTGATGATGGCCCTGGTTTTGTCTAATTTTGCTTAAATCAGAAAGCCCCAATTGGAAGCTCTAAAACCTAACAATGGCGTAAACCTATCCATGTATTCATCCTTCAATTAAACCATTCAGAAACATTATATGCATCAACATAAACACACATATGCAACCAAATCACGTTAATGATGCGTAAATAATTGAAATCAAAATTAAAAAAGGGACGCAAACCGTGACTTGCCAGTGATGATTCTTGACGCTTCAGAGCTCGAAGATGAGTGGGGAATGATCAGTGATACTCCAGGAATGTGTTTGAATCTCCAAAACACCTTGAATCGATCTCCAACTCCAAGAACAAATTTGACTTTTCTTTGAGTTTTTTCAAGAGTTGTTAGGGTTCTTGGAGGATAAATTTCGTGTCCTTTAGGTCTGGAATGCTTGTGCATATATAGGAGATCCAATTAGGTTAAGAAAAATTAATTGAATCCTCTTGAATCCATGATTGGCAATTTGATTGAAATTGATTTGTAAAGGTTTCCAAATTGGTCCCATTTTGATTCAATCTTTCCAATCTTCATTAGCACGAATTTTGATCACATATAATGTCTAATTGGTGATTGGATTTGGTTAAAAAAAACTCTCCAATCAAATCTTTGATTTTTATTTAAATTATTTGATTTATATCATTTTAAATGAAAAAAAATCAATATAAAATCAAATAAAACTCATAAATTCGTGGAATTTGGATTGGATATCTTTGATGACTTGAGGAACAAGATTGGATCATAAAAGATTGGGCTTCTTTGCAAAAAAATCCAATTTGACCCTTATTTGCTTCACATATTTTACCAAAACTTGACCAACTTTGACAAAGCATATCTCCCTCAAATTTTAAGATATGAAAGTGTTCTAGGACTTTTTGGAAAGCCCAAGAAGTCCTACACAAGCCACTTTCAGACATTTTTTGCATTTGGAGATTTTATCTTGATGAATTGGCTTTGACAAAAACTGCTTTTGGTTGACTTTCAAAAAGGACCTGTAATGTTTTGGCTCATATCTCTCAAATGAAGCATTTTTGGACTTGGCTTTAGAGAGGAAAAGTTGTATAGAATTCAATTTCCTTCAAAATAGGTTTTGGTAGGGAAATTTCTGATGTACCATGTAAGAGTTATGGTTGGTCAAAGTTCTGTTGACTTTTAGGTCAAAAAACCCTAATTTAGAAACTTTGTGTTTTGTTGATTTTTGAACTTTCCTTGATGAATCATGATCAAACCTTGATCAAATGATGAATGTTACTTCAAAATATGGATGTTGACCAAAAATTTGGAATTTGGACTGTATGTTGACCATAATTAACTTTTAGGTCAAACTAGTCAACTGTTGACTATGTGAGCATTTGACCGAGCAAATTTTGGGATTGAAGCTTGAATTTTGTCATGGAGGTAATTTAAATCATAAGAGGTGATATGAATCCCATTTGAGACCTTGATTCAATCATCTTCTTTGATAAATCCAAAACCCTAGCTTGAAGGTCTTTGATTATGAGGGAGAGCATACAATCAATTCATGAGATGTCTTGAGCCATTGATTACAGCGGAGCTTGAGTATGAAAATATGGAAGGAAAATTTCGGGGTATGACAGGTGGCACAAGGAGACGTCTTCTTTCCACTTTCCTGTTGGGGAGTTGACGATCACCTTGCACGATGTTTAATGCCTGCTCCACTTGCCGGTCAAAGGGAGGCTGCTGCACCATTCTCGGATACAGAGGGTCGAGGCGATTGAGTGGACCCAAACATGGATGACTATGAGTGTCAGGCGACGAGTGGGGCCCATATCCGATTCTCCAGCTTGAGAGGTCTGTATGAGAGCCACTTGGTGGCGACGACTGAGTCCAAGCAGAAGGAGGACGAGCTTTTTACAGAATATCATTGTGCCTGCACTCTGCGGTGCTGGTTCATGTTCTTGGTGGACACTGCACTCTTTGTGGACAAGAGTGCAACCTACATTGACATGACATATCTCTGCTACTTCATGGACCTGACTACCATTCACCACTAGAACTAGGGGTCAGCTATTCTGGTATACCTATACTATAAGCCGAATGAAGCCTCCAACTGGAGGACCAGACAGTTGACTGGATCTTCCACAATCCTGATGGTAAGTTTCCTTTTAATTATTTCACATTTATTCACGGTTCGTATTTATTTTTAACATATTATCGTATTGGTGTTTCAGGGCTGGATCATTTCCTACTTCCCCCGCATCCACGGCTTCACCATTGATCCTGCGTACACTGACGCCATGCCCAGGGCCTCCCGATACATTATCTAAAGGGGGAACAACGCAGTGCCACCATATCGCGTGTACCTCGACCGCACAACTCACAATGACATCCGTTGGACGCCGTTCACCGACTACAGTGTTGTTATCCCATTCGACTGCATCGCATTATACTCTGGATGGTTGGCATGCGGGGCCAACACCATGGTGAGGTATCTACCGGAGCGGTGCATGAGGCAGTTTGCACGTGTGTAGATGATACCGAGGTCACCATTTGAGGATGCTCCCGACACAGTTACCCGAGTGGAGCTCACTGCTATATTTGAGGACTGGGAAGATCATTTGGTCCTGGAGGAGTATCGGCGTATGCAGGCAACCAAGAAGTGACATTGTGTGGAGGGGTACGTGACATGGTTCTATTGGGTGTTACATCCTCTGCTGACACTCGACGCTCCCGGAGCTCCTAGGCCAGCACACGAGGAGATCTTGGAGAACCAGTAGGCCAAGGATGATCGTGCCACTGATATCCTTCCGATATGCCAACGAATAGAGATGCTTGGGCAGGACGCATTGGACCGAGGTATCATTGCGCATGGCGGTCCAGACGCAGTTGCCATCGTGGAGAGTGAAACAACTGGATCGAAATCATCAAATGAAATCAATGAAGTCCCCGTCGATTGTTTATTTATCCCAAAAATGGGAAAGTAAAACATCGAGTAAAACCTATATGGAAAAAAAAACAAAGGTCTTACGACCCAAAGAAAAGGGTAAGGGTGTCGGTTACACAAGGAGAAGGGGTTAGCACTCCTCACATCCGTCGTACTCGACGGGATCCGCTCTTGTTAGTCTAAATCTAAGGGTGTTATCTAAAAGTCTAAAACCTAAAGCTAAAAGGAAACGCACGAAAAAGGAAGAGAAAAGAAGCATGGGAAAAAGAAAGAAAATATCCCCGCGACCCAATGCCTACGTATCCCTGTTAAGGAATCAGAGCAGTTGTAGTTCGGCTCAAAAGATTTTGTGTGTGTGTGTGTGTGTGATGTTAAATGTCGCATTCCACTGCTGTTCATCCTTTGGAGACTTACACAATTGTCATGGAACGGAGTTAACATGTGCTTAAAAAGAAAAGAAAATCGAGCAAAACATTTTAAAAGGAAAAGAAAATATAAAAGATGAATATATACAAACAAGTAGTTAAAAAGAAAATAAACAAGTTAATCATTTAATCAATTAATTAAAAATTGATTAAGATAATTAACCAAAGTTAAGAAAAATCAATTAGTAAACTAATCGATTTTAATTAACAATAATCAACTAACTACAACAATATTTAATTAATTGATTAAAAGCAAAAATGTGCAAAATAAAATCAAGCAAACAAGTTTAATAAGCTAATTAAAATATTTTTGATATGAAAATAAAATCTAAACTAAAAAAAAAACATGTTTTTGTATTTTTCACCTGACATCAAAGAAATTAAAACAAATAAGAACAAATAAAAGAAACTAACTAAAAAAACTAAGATAAAAGTAATAAGATGGGCTCAAAACCGAAATATGATAGTGTAATTAAAAGGCTGGGCGCTGGGCCCATTGCTGGCCCAATAGAATCATATGAATCAACCAAAGGGGGTTGCGAAAAGAAAAACAAGTGGGCCTGATGCCCACTTAAGCCCATGATGAACAAAAGAAACAACAACAACAAAAAAAAACCCTAGATGCTAAGTGGAAAGCGGCCACTCTCTTCATCGCTATCACTCTCTGCTCTAGATTCTATCCATACGCCCTTCTTTGCTTCCAGCCCTCCTCAGCGTCTTCCTCTCTCTCAAGCTCTGCTTGGCTCGAACCATAACAACAAACACCAATACCTCGCCTCACTCTCAATCTCTCTCTGAAACTCTGCTCTCTTCTCCAACAATAACTCTGTTTCTCTCATCGTGAAACAGAAAGAAAAGACTTCTCGATCTAATCTCTCACAGCCTCACTCTCTCGATCTCACGATTACAGAATAGAAACAACAACTCTCGGCAATTTCTCTCGATCTCATCCCATGAATCTCCGACTACAACCACCGACAACATCATCGTCGTTATCAATGACAACATTTTTAACTGAATTCTGGTCACACACTCTCAATTTCAGAACCCATTCAAACCGCACTTCTCGCCATTCAAACCCCAACTTCGTCACTTCCTCAACCCCACTTCTAAACGAAGGCAACACTAATAACCGAAGAACAAGAAACAAGCAAGCTCAAATCAGAGTCAATGAAACAAGGCCAAAACTTGATCAAAATTATGACTTTCGAGACACCAATTTAATGGAAGCTCTCGACAGGTCATGCAAATCAGGTAAGTACGATGAGTCTCTCTACTTACTTGAGCAAATGGTTAATAGGGGTTATAATCCTGATGTTGTTCTCTGCACAAAATTGATTAAGGGTTTTTTCAATTCTAAGAAAATCGAGAAAGCTATTCAGGTTTTGGAGATTTTGGAGAAGCACGGTGAGCCTGATGTTTTTGCTTATAATGCTGTTATAACCGGCTTTTGTAAAGCTGATAGAGTTGATGCTGCCAATAAGGTGCTTGATAGAATGAACAAGAGAGGTTTGGCTCCTGATGTTGTTACTTGTAATATTTTTATTGGGATGTTGTCGAGAGGGCTTCGACCTGATGCATATACTTATAATATTCTGTTGAAGAGTCTTTTGAATGAAGGAAAATGGAAAGCGGGGAAGAGATTGATATCGGATATGTCAGATAAAGGTTGTGAGCCGGATTCTGTGACATACAACACGTTGATTTATGCTTTTTGCAAAGAAGGAAAAATAAATTTGGCTTTAAAATATTTGGATAACATGATATCAGATGGTCTTTTGCCTGATATTGTTTGCTATAACTCAGTCTTGGCTTCTCTGTGTAATAATGGACATGTTGGCAAGGCTTTGAACATCTTTGAGAAGCTCGGTAAAGTGGGTTGTCATCCAAATGTAATTTCTTATCATACATTGTTTGGTGCATTGTGGAGCAGCGACAATAAAATTAGAGCGTTACGGATGATTCTGGAGATGTTAAGCAAAGGCATTGATCCTGATGAGTTCACCTATAATTCACTTATTTGTTGCTTGTGCAGAGATGGATTGGTGGATCAGGCAATTGAGTTGCTGGTTGACATGATGGAGAGTCACAAGTTTCAGCCTACTGTTACTAGTTACAATGCTGTTATTCTTGGATTGTGCAAGGTGCAAAGAGTCATTGATGCTATTGAGGTGCTTGCTGCTATGAATCAGAGAGGATGCTTGCCAAATGAAACAACCTACTTATTGTTGATTAAAGGGATTGGTTTTGGAGGATGGCGAAATGACGCGATGGAGTTGGCTAACTCACTTGTTAACATGGGTGCTATATCGGAAGATTCATTCAAACGTTGGAACAAAACGTCTATTTTAGACTTAATCATTTGATCTCTTAACTTAATTTAAAGTTCCACTTTAGTCCTTTATTTAATAAATGTTAGTTTTAACACTAATGCAAAAAGAACAATGTAATTTTTAAATTTACACCCGATATATAAAAAACGGGTGTAAATAAGAATTGCAGTGGCAATTTTGTAAATAAAGTGTCCTTTTAAGTGTTATCACCTTACAATATATACCTTCTTTTTTAAAAAAAACGGGTGTAATTTAAAAATATTATTATAATCAAATATCTATTACTCCCGTTAAACTTAAAACGGGTGTAAATATAAATAGATTAAAAAAATTATTTAATTTTATAATTTGAAATATTAATCCTTGACCTATTAACCAACCACCTATTTGATATTTTATTTTATTAAATGTTATTTGTCTAGTTTTGTGATATTAATGGGTGTAAATTAACATACACCTTTTCTCTTCACTACTCTCATGGCACGCACAACCTTTCTGAAACCCAAATCTCCATCGCACAAATCTCCGAAACCAAAATCTCTGAAACATAGATCGTTCATCGCACGCACAACCTATAATTTTGAAATAATAATACCTATATCTAAGATTGCTTATTGTCATTCCTATGTGTAACCCTATGATCGCCACGCGTTTCTTTGCTACAAGAATCATCGCATTTGGCCTCCGCGTGTTGAAGCCTCCGATGATGATCCGCTTGTGAAACGCATTGCTGCTGCGTTTAAAGCGAGGAAAGACGATACAAATCTCTGAAACCAAAATCTCTGAAACATAGATCGTTCATCGCACGCACAACCTATAATTTTGAAATAATAATACCTATATCTAAGATTGCTCATTGTCATTCCTATGTGTAACCCTACGATCGCCACGCGTTTCTTTGCTACAAGAATCACCGCGTTTGGCCTCCGCGTGTTGAAGCCTCCGATGATGATCCGCTTGTGAAACGCATTGCTGCTGCGTTTAAAGCGAGGAAAAACGATATCGTCGTGAAGGTGATTACTGATTAATTACTTTGATTTCTTAATTTGTTTACTTAATTATAAATTCTGGTTTGCTTTTGGATTTTGCTATTTGTTGATTTGTTTGTTTGCAGACGAAAATCATGGTTTGTGAGGCGCGTGAGGAGGGTGTCTTTATTACAAAATTAATCAATGATATGTTTCTCTTTTTAATTTTTATAATTTTTGTACCACCCTTATGAAAAAGACAAAAAATGAAGTTTAATTGTTTTCATGAACTTTTCAATACCTTGTCATCCAATTATATTTTTTTTATAATGATATTTGATATTTGATATATTACTTTTCAAAATTGAGAGATCTAATTGTATTTACGTGCATAGTTTTTATACTCTAATACTAATTGGAGTTTTGAACTAGGATGATTAATGTGTTTCACAAGTGTTGTGTGGGAATTAGTTTTTTATGCACAGATAAACAATGATGAAGTATAGTAGACACTGGCACAAACAAGATAGTGTAATAAGCATTGGATAATGGATTTAGTTAAGATAGAATTTGTTGTTAATAATAATGAGCAATCTCCGAAACGAAAATGGTCATTGAGACTTTTTAAGTGTCAACAAAATATAATTTTGAAAATAGGAAATGATTTAGTCTAGAAAATCTTACTTATGGTGAGTTGAATTTCTATGATCTTACTGATGTAAGACAATAATGAATTAAGACATGCATAGTAAGGGTTGGTCACAGTCACACACATAAAACCCATATCCCCTCGTGCAGCGCCGTTACGTATTAAAGAAAGGCACGAAGAATTGAAAATGGATCCAGACACGTGTGGTGTGCTTGGTACAGGGTTTATCAACAATTATGTATACTTTGTAGAAGCATCAACACAATTGTGTATTTGTAACCACAACGACAAATCATTGGAGCACGACCCCATATATCATCAAAAAATCAATCAAAATGTGCAATGTAGTGTGATTCTGATGCATAGTTAAGGAGCCTGTGTATCCAAGCAACAAGGACTACAAAAATCAAAATTTGATTCATGTGGTAAAGGAACGTTGCAAAAAGACAGCAGCTTTCAAAGCCACATGATGAAGGCGCCTTAATCTATAATGCCACATGGTATATAGACTAGAGAAAAACCTAGAGTTGTTGCAGTATTATTTGCATTAAACTGAAATGATCTATGACTGTTACAAATGATTGACATGCTGTTAGTTTTTGTTATATCAGCTCGCAGTTGGTTTTTTTTAACATTAAATGTTGATGAAAATGCATTTTTGCTGTGTACTTAACTCCGTTGTTGTTTGATTTCCCCTCTATAAAAAAGAACTGGAGTTTATACTTTTTATTTGTCTTTGATCTTCAGGTTGGGCCCCATGAATGCCTAAAAGACGTGGCTTTGAAGGTTTTGCAAAACAATGTATTAATGGTTCCTATCATTCATTCTTCTTCATAGGATGGTTCATTTCGCCAATTGTTGCATCTTGCTTCCCTATCAAGAATTCTAAAATGTAAGCTTCTAGGCATGTTGTCTATAGATAAATGGGTTGGAAGTTGGAAGTGATGTTTGGAATACGTTTTCAGGTATATGCAGGCATTTTAAACACCCTGCTGGTTCTTTGCCCATTCTCCAACTTCCTATTGGTTCAATACCTTTGGGTACATGGGAGCCTAAAGTTGGGGGATTCAAATGGATAGCCACTCGCAATGCTAAGGCCAAATGCTTCTCTTGGTGCTGCTCTAACCATGATTGTTCAAGGTGATTATTCTTACATTTTAATGTTATCTATTTTGTTAAAATAACGGTACTTTTAACCTTTTTCGGGTCTAGCTTTTGATATCCTACATGAATATGCTTTTACTTTGCAGTTTAGATTTTTTCCAATAGTTCTGCTAGTATCTGTTTTTTTGAGTTTTGGTTCTTGCTTTTGTGAGCATAAAGCTTTTGAGTTGGCTTTTGATTCTTTCTCTCGATATATGTTATAAATGTAGGATTGGCTATAGTATGATTACTGATGTGGAAGAGAAAGAGCTCATTACGCCTGGCCAGGTTGGTACTCGATACAGATGAGAATTCATCAAATAGGTCATTAAAAATGACGTTTGTAACAAATTAGTAGTTGTTTAAATTCACTTACTAGTACTAATTTGATGTATATTATCAGCGGTACTTATTTTGATTCATGTTGATTGTCTTGTGTTAATGAAGAGTGTCCTCATTGAGGCAACAAGCGGTAACATGGGCATTGGACTGGCCTTCCTAGCAGCAGCAAAAGGCTACAAGCTTATCATTACAATGCCTACTACAATGAGTCTTGAAAGAAGAACCATTCTTCTATCTTTTGGGGCTGAGTTGGTTCTCACAGATCCTGCAAAGGGAATGAAAGGGGCAGTTCAGAAAGCGGAAGAGATATTAGCCAAGACTCCAAATGCATATATCCTTCAACAATTTGACAACATTGCGAATCCAAAGGTATCTACTCATTTGTTCTTCAACTCTGCTAGTTAATGCTTGACAACGTTGGGTGACACATTTGTTTTATCATTGTATCTATAGGTGCATTATGAAACCACTGGCCCAGAGATATGGAAAGGCAAATGAGAGAAAGTTGATGCACTTGTTAGTGGTATAGGTACTGGTGGTACCATAACTGGTGCTCGGAAATATCTTAAAGAGCAGAATCCTAACATAGAAATGCAAATGGTTGAAGAGGTAAAGACATAGAAATGTTGACAAAACAAAAGCCAAAGAAGAAGAAGAATAAAACTTATATATGAAGAAAGTGTTATGACATAGTTAAAATATGATTTTTATGTCTATGATTTTATAGTACTTGAAATATTATGACTGTACATGATTTTGTATACTTTTTGGTTAATATTAAAAATATTATGACTTAGTTAAAATATGATTTTTATGTGTAGGCTTTTATAGTATTTGAAATATTATGACTGTACATGAAATATACCTAAATGGTGTACGGTGTATATGAAATAGGGTGTAAATATATTTAAATATAATATAATTGTTCATTCATAAATGACGTATTTACACCCGATTTTTATAAAAATAGGGTGTAATTAATAACGTATCTATACCCGATTTTTATTAAAATAAGGTGTAATTAAGAACGTATTCACACCCGATTTTTATTAAAACAGGGTGTAATTAAAAACGTAATTACACCCAATTACACCCGATTTTTGTTAAAATAAGGTGTAATATAGAACGTATTTACACCTGATATTTTTAAAATTGGGAATAATTAAGAACATATTTACACCCGATTTTAATTAAAATAGGGTGTAAACTAGAACGTATTTAAACCCGTTTTAAACGGGTGTAAATTCGTTAGACATTTCTCACCCGGTGGATATACACCCGATTTTTATTAAAAATAATGAGTGTAAATTTAATAAAAAACGGGTGTAAATTAACATTTTTGTACTAGTGAGTAAAACGAGTGAGTTGATTCAATTATTTAATCTTGAAATTAGGTTAGCTATGTTCAGTTTTAGTCTTGCCATACAATCCTATTAACATACATCTAACAGTTAAATAGCAGTCATAAGAGAAAGAAAGTAAAGTGCGGAAAGTAAACCCTAATTACTATTATAAGGCTTTGAGACAGATACATAATCATAAAAACCTTACGGAAAAATAAAGTGCGGAAAGTAAACAGCCCTAATTAAACTCGCGAAGGCCCACAATAGTCAAGAGTCTCAAGCGTCGTACCTCACAATCAAGACAAAGTGTTAGTAATAAAACATAAATTAAAGTACAAGAAGATGGTGAAAATACTTGCAAATATAAATTACAATTAATAAAAGAAAACATAAAATTAAACATATTAAATTCTAAAAGAAAAAAGAATAAAAATATTTTTGGTGTTTTATATTTGTAATAATCCAATTTAAATAGCCTAAATTAATTAACTAAAAAATAATACAACTAGACTAATTCTAAAACTAATAAATTAAATATTCTGATTAAAACATATTTTTATTTTTTATTTTTGTTGATTGAATTATGTACAAGTTTGTGAATTATTTACAAGTGACCGTGATATTAGAATTAGTCAACAAGCTTAAAAATAAAGTACAAGTTTTTTTTTTTTGCTATAAGGGAGGGCCTAAGCCCAAAAGACACTACACAAGCAAACACCTAGGAGCAGAGACTCCTCTAAAATCATTCTCAACAGCCTTACTCAAAAAAAGGGGAACATTATTATGACTAATGAAACCCCCATTCATCTTCCTACCCACCGTTGCTAGCAAGTTGGCACAGACATTCGATTCTCTGTAAGCATGCACAAGCTTAATCTCATCAAAATTCCCTAGAAGCCTTCTAATTCTAATCACCATACTGGATGCTCCATTGTTACTGTGGTGTTTACAAAGGATAGAATCCACAACAACCTTAGAATCCGAGTGAACTTCAACATTCCTAAAGCCATAACCAATCGCCAAAACAATACCTTCATAGATTCCCCAGTATTCTGCCAAGAGAGCACCACATTTGCCAATAAACTTCGAAAAGCTACCACGCCACGTACCCGAAGCATCTCTGATGATACCTCTACAACCAGAGATACCAGAGCCATCCGTCGATCCATCCACATTAAGCTTGACAAACCCAACTTCTGGGCAGAACCACTTAATATTCTCAACTTCCAATCTTCTGTCCATAATGCTTTTGCTAACCATGATAGCATCCTTGTATGCTTTGATCCTACCAAATATGAATTCTCTTTCATGCATCGGTCTAAGAAACCTTTGGTTATGAGTCTCCTTATTCCTCCAAAACCAGATGAAATAACAACCAAAGGCCCAGTACTTCCTCCAATCGCTAGCCATACTATTGCACACACCCATGTTCAGCTCCACCCAATCACTCAGGATCACTGTGAAAAACTCCTGGGAAATATCAGTGGGAACAACAGTGTCCCAAACTCGCTTCGCGAACTTGCAGTCTCTAAACACATGTAAGGTGGATTCACAAACATGTCCACAAAGATTACAGCTAGAGTTCCCGTAGCCAAACCATTCAGCCTGAGATTAGTGAGCAGCCTGTCATGATACAAAAGCCATATAAAACTACGCACTCTTTCCGAAACTTGGAGCTTCCAGATCTCAGCCCAATTCTTGTTAACATTGCCAACTTCTTCATTAATAAGAAACCGATACATCTTGCCAATAGAAAAGGATCCATCATCTTCATTCGAAACATGATAAGCATCCTGAATCTCATGAACTCCAGGAGGTAAAATAGCAGCTATCTTCAATTTAATTTGAGGCGGAATCCACTCCATCATACCCCAATTCCAATCACCATCCTCTCCTATAAGATCACAAACCATAGCTTCATTAACATCCAAGGGAATATGGTCGATACTGTCTGTAATACACACACCAGCTTCCACCCAACAATCTTCCCACGCCTTAACCATCTTACCATCACCAATCCTCCAAACTCCAAGCTCTCGAAGCTTATCCGAAGTTTTCACAATGGCTTTCCATAGGGCTGAATCAGTACTTCTTGCTGTAAGATGAGTGCTGCTACTATCAACCTTGTATTTTCATCTCATAATATTACACCAAAGCTCGTTATCACCATTAATAATCTTGCAACCAAGTTTCATAATACAAACCTCATTCATAAGGTGCATATCCCGTAACCCTAAACCACCAATATCTTTTGGCTTAGTAACAGTATCCCATCTAACAGCATGGAACTTCTTCTTATCCTCAGTGTCTCCCCATATAAAATCACGCTGCAGCTTTTGAATCTGGTTGATAGTTGTCGCCGGCAGAAGGTTTGTCATCATTGGATACACTAGCATGGCTTCCATTACACTCTTCGCGAGAGTAACTCTACCCGCAAAAGAAAGATTCTGCGCCTTCCAATTATTTAACTTATGCATAATTTGTTCCGTCACATAATCACAATCTTGCTTCCTGAGGGCTCTCCCATTTAAGGGAACCCCTAGGTACTTTCCAAATCCGCTAGTCTCCCTGAATCCATAAACACTCACCAACTTGTTTCTCAAACTTCTAGGCACATTCTTGGAGAACACTATACTGGATTTTTCCTTGCTAATTTCTTGACCGGACATCTTGCAGAAGGTATCAAGAGTTTGTTTAATGCAAAGAATTTTTTTCTCAGAGGCTTCTCCGAATAAAAGTAAGTCGTCTGCAAACATTAAATGAGAAATATGCACACCTTTCCTACCAACATGAAAGGACTTCCACTATTTCTGATTAACCTCATGCTCAATCAAATGGGACAACTTGTCAATGCAAAGCATAAAGAGATACGGGGATATCGGATCTCCCTACCGAATACCCCGATGAGGTCTAAAGAACTCACTACGATTACCATTCCAGTTGACATTCGTCTCAACACTAGTAACACCATGCATAATGATATTGATCATTTCCTCTGGAATACTAACCTCACTTATAATCCTCCAAATAAACTCCCAATTAAGCTTGTCATAAGCTTTAGCCAAGTCAATTTTGATGGCAAAGAATCCCTTCTTTCCTTTCTTATTATTCATGCAGTGCACTACCTCATTCGCTATGATGATATTCTCATGGATAGAGCGCCCAGGAACAAATCCAGTTTGATATGGGGAGACAAGATAATCCATAGAATCTTTTAATCTACTAACTACCACCTTGCTAATAATTTTGTAGATCGTGTTACACAATGAAATAGGACGGAATTGAGTGATAGTTTGAGGATGCTCCACCTTAGGGATAAGACAAATGTCCGTCTTATTTATCTCACTGATCTTGCTAGGGTGTAACACCCCATATTTTCTAATTTCAATTTAATTGGAAATTAAATTATTAATTAGAATTATTTTGGTGTTTGGTTGAATTATTATAGAATTATTGAAATATTGGCTTTGGGCTTAGAGTGGTGGTTAGCAGAAGAGGGGGTGTTAACTAAGCAAGCCCATTATAATACTCTATTTTAGTTTTCATAAAATAAGGGAAATAAGGAATTGGGAGAAAGGAAAAAGGAACGTGAAAAGCAGAGCATAAGAGACGAGAGATTGGGAAGCTGATACGTGAAGAGGAATAAAGAGGGAGAAGACCAATCGAGAAATCTTTGGCTAAGGTAAGGGGTGATTACTCTAATTATGTAGTATTATGATTTTGACGATGATAGGATTGAATTAAGGGATTAGAATCTCTATTTGGGATGTTAGGTTTTGTGAAATACCAACACTGACATGTATGATTTGATGAATTGACTGCAATTGATGATGTAGTAATGTTACATGGTGTTGTGGTATGTTGTTTGTGCATTAGAATCATGTATTTGGAGTATTTTGATGTTATCGATGATCAATTCTATAATGGTATGAGTTGGTATGTGTTTGGGATGCATAAAAGTCTTAAAAACCATGTTTTTCAGCTACTGGGTTCGTGGGAACCGGTTCCCATGTGGGAGGAACCGGGTTCCACTGTGTTAGAACGTTAAAAATGGCATTTTTGGGTCCAGGAACCGGTTCCCATGTGGGACGAACCGGGTTCCAGTACAAATTCCAGCAGCACGTTTTGAAAACTGTCCTAACTTTAAAAGCTTCTAATTTTCAAACCGTAAGTCCGTTTTATACGCCGTTTTGGACGTTGTTTCTTAAATTAAATGCTCTACCATATGAAATAAAGAAAACAACAATAACTTGATTTTATTTTGAAAAGTATCGTTTTCTTCAAAATGTGGTTTATTCTTGTTTTGCATAGTTGATGAGGTGCAATGAATTGTTGTTTGCATAATTGAATATGTGCAATGATGTGTGTTGTTATAATGTGATTGCTTCTGCTTGTTATGAAAATGGATGTTGTTCGTGGTAAATATGGTTATCATGTGTTTTGATTAATGATGATGCAGATGGATGTTATTCATGGTAAATGTTGTTATCATGTGTTTTGATGATTGATGATGATTGATTTGTTTTGAATGATGCATGTACATGTGCATACTTGTCGTGACGTTGTTGGTAAGATGTGATAAGCGATGTTAAGCATCGGATTGATGATGATATATGATGTTATAAGTATGTGACATGTGTGCATTCATTCATGAATCATTTGCATTGGAAGGCTAATTCCCATTGTGCGGAGATTAGCGGGAAGTCATCGTGTGCCCATGTGGGGTGTGAGCGATGAGGCAGTAGTCGTGTGCCCATGTGGGGTGTGAGCGACTAGAGGGCAGTATCAAAGAGAGAAGTCCTGTGATGTGATTCACGAATTTTGGTACCACATGCATAAGAGTCTGCATGGTCTTTGTATAAATTGTGACATGTCAGGATGAAATCCGGTGTTATGATTGTGTTGTGTTATTGGTGCATACTAATGATTTGTGCTTGTGATTGGTATGAATTGATAAATCTGAATATGCTAAGTAGGGTGGATAATTGCTTATGAAATTCTATATCTGATGATTTATAATGCTATTTAATTATGATGTAGTCTCACCCTTACTTTGATGATTTCAGATTGAAGTAGCGATTTAAGCGATCGGTGAGGATGACTCGTAGAGTTTATCCGGTTATGTGGAGTCGTGTCGGTCATGCTCTGATATTGTAACACTGGGATCGACTAGTCTTAGCGTTACTTGTTGTACATTGTTGCCATTTTGGCTATGGATTTATGTATTGAGTATTTGTGTGGGATGTTTCCTAATACTGCTGAATTAAGTTCCGCTGTGCTAAACACCTTTTTGATATTGGTTAATTTCTAATAAAGCATGACAATCGTCCTGATGTTTTTATTTATTTAATAATTGTAGCATCCTTGCTGTTTATTTACTCTGATTATATTATATTTCCGCGGGGGTTTAGAAGGGTGTTACAATAGTGGTATCAGAGCAGGTCGGTCCGTCCGGCCAATTGTAGAGTCAGTTGAGTTGCACGACAGTTGAATACTGTCGGCATATTATCCCTTGGTACGCGACATGTGAGTGAATCACTGTCGATACTTGGTTGTTTGTTGCGGAAGTTGGTTTGAAACAAGTGGGGGAGAAGCTTCGCTTCTCGGTTATGTTTCAGTTGTAAGACGATTGATTCAGTAGGCTGTTGTTGGCAACCGTGCGAGCGTTGTTGGAATTGTTGTTTTCCGAATCGAAGGTGACTTGAAATTAGGACTTGACTAGTAGCTAAGTTGGAACATCTGGAAGGAAAATGATTAGAGGTGAGTGATGATTATTGTAGGAGAGGGAAATTACGAAGTTGTAATGTATCAGCTCTGCTGATGGGCTGCGAAGTTGTCAGTTGAGTAGCTGTGCGTCTCGGAAGAGGTTCAGTTGCAAGTTTGCAGAGAGGATTGTTGTCGTAATGTTTCTGAAATCGCACTTCGGCAATGGGATGTGTTGCTCAAGTTATAAGAATGTTTGGAAGTGAAGAGATATGATAAGGGGCTGTTTGGAATGTGATCGAGTCGAAGGAAATGAGTTTTGGAGTGAAATTTTCGTAAGCAAAACGCAGGAAAATTGCTGAATAGCTGCAGAACTTCGAAAATTCATAACTGGAGTTCTGGACATCCGATTTGAGTTCTGTTTGAAGCGTCGGAAAGCTAAAGAGATGAACTTTGTTATAAAAATGGTTGCAGCAGCTGTAACATATTTAATTGTGACAGTATGATGTTGGAAAGAGGTGAAGTTGCGGTTACGCGTGCTCTTAGAAGTAGACTTGTCTGTTGGTACGACACGGATGTCAGTGTCAGAGTTGAACGGATTGAAGGAATAATTAAAAGGTTTGTTGAGAAGAAATTTTAGGAATTAAGTATACCTTTTGAGGAGTTTTGGAAATATCATTTAAGGTGTCGCTGCATGGCGTCAGTGTTGCAATTTCGGACAACGATTGGAAAATTCATATCTTGAGATTCGAGTGTCTGATTTAAGTGCCGTTTGGGGCATTGCGAAGCTGACTTAATAACCATGATATATGTTGTTATTTGATGTTTAAAACTTGTTTGAAATGTGTTCCCATTATAAAAACAGAGGCGTGGGAATTTTGGGTTGTTGGGAACCGGTTCCCAGAGAGAGACAACCCGGTTCCCCATAGTAAAAATCAGAGACGAGTTATGGGAAGCAGCCAGGAACCGGTTCCTGTGTGGGAGGAACCGGGTTCTACTGTATGTTTTTGGAAAATTGTTTTTACTTTAAAAACCCATAACTCTTGATCCTATGAGGAGATATTCTGAAGTCGGTTAAGGAAGCGCAAAACTTGTTGAATAGGAATGCCTACTACCGTGATTGTTTGAAACAAAATTGAGTAGGATGTGTTGTTGAGGAATAAGTTGATGAGATATTCGGTAATAAAGATGATTTGAGTACCGATGGATTTTAGTGATGAGTGAATTAGTAGAAAGGGTGAAATAAGTTTTAGTACGGTTGAAGTCGTATTTATGATGCCAAAGCAACGACATGTATAGAAGGAGAATTGTAGAGGATTTCTTACACCTATTGGAGTGAGGAATAATTTGTTGAGATTCCGAGTGGAATGATACTTGGGCGCAAGAGATGTCATGGGATTTAGAGTGAAACCAAGAGTATGATTGTTGTCGCGGTCTTTTGCTAAGATGAGGATTTTGATTTGGAACGAGATAAATAGTAATGTACGAGTGTATTAGTGATTGTGAAGTTTGGAAGTACTTAACAAGCGTGTGATGCTAAGTGACTATGAAGCGTTGTGTAAAACGTTTGGACGTTGGTGTCTCACCGACAAGATCCAATGCAAGGGAAGTGTGCAAGTTGTAAAGGCTCAAGGTGAAGTATCGAGCTATGACGATGTTAATGAGTTTGAGTGCAAACTCGGAAAAGGACACTATTATGTAGTAACGACGGTTTATGCTTAAATATGATTGTCGGCTATCTATTGACAAATTGAGGACTTGATCACCCTTAATCTCTTGTTTATAATAGACGGAATCATATAGATAGGATGAGCTTGTTTGTTACCTTAATGGTTTAGGATATGATGGATACTAAGCCGTGAGAATAATCACTGACCATGTTGTGTGAACTTATGAAGAAGTGAATACGAAAGAGTGCAATATATTGGATGATGATTTAAGACGGGTAATCATAATCGCGCAACGAAAGTGTGATGTGGAGTAGTGTTATGAGTATTACTCGTGGGCAGTGAGGAATTAATATGTCAGGAGCCTACATAGAGGATGTGTATTGATCTATATGTTGGATTTATAATCTAGTGGATGAAAGGATGTCATTTCGGAGAATTAGTACTCTTTTGAATAATTGCCGAGGTGATGAGTATGTTATTGTGGATGTAGTTAGTTAACGAGTATGTATTCAGCGAAGTTAAGGCGACGAGTGTATACTATATGATGCTATAATAATTTTGTACTATTGTAAAGTGTTATTGTAGATTTCCAGATATAATGAGGAATTATACTCTATGAAGGACGGAGTTGATTTAATTTTTAGAGAAAAGTGGGACTTAGTTTGAGCTATTTTGCAAGCAATGGTATATTAAGGATGATGAGTGTGATTATAATTACTTGTGTGTACTCATTCTGATGGTTGGAATGTTTACATAGAGGAAGTAAATCAGGACTTTGTTTTGAGTGTAAGTATTGCTAAGTGGTAGATTAATACCATGTATGATAAAGAAGGATTCTTGAACGAATGAGTAAAGAGAGTTGGAATTGGATAAAACTGAGAAATCTAATTAGTAGTGATGATTGTAGTGAGTAATCAAATAATGCAGAAAAAGCGGAATGTAACATGTTGGATAATTGCTGGTATGACTTGAGAGGAGTCAGATAGTTGAAATTCAATGGTATAGGAATATCATTATCGAGTTTCCTGAAGGAAGCAGTTGGTGAAGAGTGTAAGTACTATTTCAGCGCTCATATGGAAAAGTGTGTCTAAGGTTGGTACGTTCGGTAGATGGAACGCTTTACTGCAGTATTGATCGGGTGTGGTCATACCATGGTTGTGTAATTATATTACTCAGTTATTGGGCGTATTGTATGAGTCGCACCTTGATGCTCCATTGTCGTTAACCTTGGGAGATATGGCGAGTGGTACACCTTGGGATGGTCAAATGCGATGTAAGAGCTGAGATTGAATGCATGAGGCATGCTTATGTTGGTTATGTCAGATGAATTTTGAGGTTCGACTAAGAAAGTGTTAACTGAGAACGGGAGAGTCAGATGAAGGACTCCTATCTGGAACTTTTCACTAGAAGTATGTTTTCGAGGACGAAAACTCTTTTAGTGGGAGAGAGTTGTAACACCCCATATTTTCTAATTTCAATTTAATTGGAAATTAAATTATTAATTAGAATTATTTTGGTGTTTGGTTGAATTATTATAGAATTATTGAAATATTGGCTTTGGGCTTAGAGTGGTGGTTAGCAGAAGAGGGGGTGTTAACTAAGCAAGCCCATTATAATACTCTATTTTAGTTTTCATAAAATAAGGGAAATAAGGAATTGGGAGAAAGGAAAAAGGAACGTGAAAAGCAGAGCATAAGAGACGAGAGATTGGGAAGCTGATACGTGAAGAGGAATAAAGAGGGAGAAGACCAATCGAGAAATCTTTGGCTAAGGTAAGGGGTGATTACTCTAATTATGTAGTATTATGATTTTGACGATGATAGGATTGAATTAAGGGATTAGAATCTCTATTTGGGATGTTAGGTTTTGTGAAATACCAACACTGACATGTATGATTTGATGAATTGACTGCAATTGATGATGTAGTAATGTTACATGGTGTTGTGGTATGTTGTTTGTGCATTAGAATCATGTATTTGGAGTATTTTGATGTTATCGATGATCAATTCTATAATGGTATGAGTTGGTATGTGTTTGGGATGCATAAAAGTCTTAAAAACCATGTTTTTCAGCTACTGGGTTCGTGGGAACCGGTTCCCATGTGGGAGGAACCGGGTTCCACTGTGTTAGAACGTTAAAAATGGCATTTTTGGGTCCAGGAACCGGTTCCCATGTGGGACGAACCGGGTTCCAGTACAAATTCCAGCAGCACGTTTTGAAAACTGTCCTAACTTTAAAAGCTTCTAATTTTCAAACCGTAAGTCCGTTTTATACGCCGTTTTGGACGTTGTTTCTTAAATTAAATGCTCTACCATATGAAATAAAGAAAACAACAATAACTTGATTTTATTTTGAAAAGTATCGTTTTCTTCAAAATGTGGTTTATTCTTGTTTTGCATAGTTGATGAGGTGCAATGAATTGTTGTTTGCATAATTGAATATGTGCAATGATGTGTGTTGTTATAATGTGATTGCTTCTGCTTGTTATGAAAATGGATGTTGTTCGTGGTAAATATGGTTATCATGTGTTTTGATTAATGATGATGCAGATGGATGTTATTCATGGTAAATGTTGTTATCATGTGTTTTGATGATTGATGATGATTGATTTGTTTTGAATGATGCATGTACATGTGCATACTTGTCGTGACGTTGTTGGTAAGATGTGATAAGCGATGTTAAGCATCGGATTGATGATGATATATGATGTTATAAGTATGTGACATGTGTGCATTCATTCATGAATCATTTGCATTGGAAGGCTAATTCCCATTGTGCGGAGATTAGCGGGAAGTCATCGTGTGCCCATGTGGGGTGTGAGCGATGAGGCAGTAGTCGTGTGCCCATGTGGGGTGTGAGCGACTAGAGGGCAGTATCAAAGAGAGAAGTCCTGTGATGTGATTCACGAATTTTGGTACCACATGCATAAGAGTCTGCATGGTCTTTGTATAAATTGTGACATGTCAGGATGAAATCCGGTGTTATGATTGTGTTGTGTTATTGGTGCATACTAATGATTTGTGCTTGTGATTGGTATGAATTGATAAATCTGAATATGCTAAGTAGGGTGGATAATTGCTTATGAAATTCTATATCTGATGATTTATAATGCTATTTAATTATGATGTAGTCTCACCCTTACTTTGATGATTTCAGATTGAAGTAGCGATTTAAGCGATCGGTGAGGATGACTCGTAGAGTTTATCCGGTTATGTGGAGTCGTGTCGGTCATGCTCTGATATTGTAACACTGGGATCGACTAGTCTTAGCGTTACTTGTTGTACATTGTTGCCATTTTGGCTATGGATTTATGTATTGAGTATTTGTGTGGGATGTTTCCTAATACTGCTGAATTAAGTTCCGCTGTGCTAAACACCTTTTTGATATTGGTTAATTTCTAATAAAGCATGACAATCGTCCTGATGTTTTTATTTATTTAATAATTGTAGCATCCTTGCTGTTTATTTACTCTGATTATATTATATTTCCGCGGGGGTTTAGAAGGGTGTTACATAGGGCACTTCCACACTTCCTTCACAAACTTATAAACATCAGAACCAACAACATCCCAGGACTTTTGGTAAAATCCTGCTGGAAATCCGTCTGGTCCTGGAGCCTTCCATGGCTTCATGGAAAACACAGCCCTTTTAACTTCAGCATATCCAATATCAGCCTTCATCTCATTCACACTATCCCTGCTAAGAGTCGGATACCCCACTGTAGATTTCTTCCATGGACTCAATGAGTTAGAGCTATCAAATAACCTTTTATAAAAAGTTGTGACATGCTCCTGCAAGCTGATTTGGTCTTCCAACCATACACCATTATCATTCTTCAACATAAGAATTTTGTTTCTTTTCCTTCTAGCAATAATTTTCATGTGATAATATTTGGTATTCCGATCTCCGTCAGCTACCCACATAGTCCTCGACCTTTGATGCCACATAAGCTCCTCCTGATTAAGGATACCACTTAGCTCCTCTTGTAAGTTAGCTTCCAGCTTCCTCATCCCGCCATAATTGTCTTGGAGTTGAAGCTTTTTTTGCGTACCTTCCAACCTTCTAAGAATTTCCTTCTTCTTTCTTTTAATCTTGTCAAAGGTATCAAATTTCCACCTATGAATGCCTTCAACAACATTTTGGAGATTAATTCTAATAGGAGTATCTTTCGTCCAGGATTGGTGAAGTATATTGTTGTACGAGACATTCAGCAACCAAGCATTCTCGAATCTAAACGGCTTTGGAGCATGATCAAAATTATCCTCTTTAAGATTAATAAGAATAGGATGATGATCAGAGAACTCCACTCTAACCAACACCTTAACACAGGCTTCCGGAAATTGAATTCTCCAATCATCATTGCTGAGGGCCCTATCCAATTTCTCATAGATTCTTTGGCCACTATGATAAATAGGACCTGTAACGCTCGGAAAAATAAGTATATGCTTAATTTGGACGTTTGTGACGTTTATTGGAATTTTACCGTTTTTGGAGTCGTTTCAGTCGGTATTAGTTTGGGATGGCAGACTAATATTTAATTGAAGGTTTTCATATTTTTGGTACTAGAAATATCATTAAGGTAATATTCCGCGTTTTGGGGCGTTTGAACGATATTTGAGCGTAGGGGCATTTTGGTCATTTCCGCGGGATAGATATTTTCTTTATAAGAAAGAAATATTGTGAGAAGGGAAAGGGATGGAAAGAAAAAGAAGAGAAAGAAAGGGAAGAGAGGAAGAAGAAGAGCAAAGAGGAAAAACAAGAGAAAGTGGAGGATTCTCAACCGAATCGATTGCCGATCGTCACAATAGCAAGGTAAGGGGGTGAATCTAATTTATCTTGGATGTATGATTCTTATAGTTTTGTTTTTGTTCTTGTTCTTGTTCTTGTTCTTCTTGTTCCAATTTCCACAATTTTCTTGTGTGGTCTTTGTTTGATCTAAGTTTGTTTGAGAATGATTGTATGATGATTAAATGATATCCTTGTTGTGTTATGGTGATTGATCATGTTTGTTTTCCATTTCTATGGCTTGATTGAGTGTGGATAAAATGTTAGGTTTTGAGATAGATTGATGAATCAACCATGAAAAGTTTGATGTTAGGTTGTTTCTATGGTTTGTATGTGTTGTATTGGTGTTATAATGATGTTTTGGAGTGGTTTCGGTGGGTATAAGAGGGTTGGAACCGTTCTGGTTCGTTCTGGTTTTTTTCTGGGTTTACGCAGGTCCGCTGAGCGGAGGTTCTTTTGCAGAAAAATCTCTGCGAAGGTCCGCTGAGCGGAGGTGGGTCCGCTGAGCGGAGGTTCTTTTGCAGAAAAATCTCTGCGAAGGTCCGCTGAGCGGAGCTGAAGCGGACAACAGCATTTTCTGTTTTTCCAAAACTTTGAAACTTCGTAACTCTTGAACCGTAACTCCGATTTTGTCGCCGTTCGAAGCGTTAGAAAGCTAACGCAATGAACTATATTATTATCTAATTAAATTATTAATAGTATGTAGTATCCCATTATTTTTATTAGGATCAAGTGATGAGTTGTGTAGTATGTTCAATTATCCAAACTTTGAAACCTTGTAACTTTTGATTCGTAGCTCCGTTTCGTACACCGTTCGAAGTGTTAGGAAGCTAGTTGGATGTTCTATATGATAGTATAGGCTTGGTTAGCTTGTTATTAATTAGTTATGAGGTGTTGTTGATGAAAAACACATAATTGTTTATATACGCGATATGATTGGTAAATAATCCTAGTGCTTGGTGGTAATTGTTAATGATGTAGGATGTAGTAGTGGGTGGTTGATTTTCATAAATGGTTTTGTGAACTAGTGCATGATAATCATGATGATGTGTTGTGTGAATGTTATCGTATTGGTACGAGGTATGTGATTAGTTGTCGATAACATGAGATCATGTTCATATGTGTTATGTATTAATGAACGTTCATTCTTGATATGTGACGATGTTTGGTTGTTTGTTATTAACATGATGTGTGGCCTTATGGCAAGTAATTGTTGTTATGAAAACGATGTATTATCATTGTTGAAATGTTGTTATTACAACTTGTTGATGATGTATTGATGGAGTTGTGGGCCAATGGCCAATATTAATTGATGTGATGCAATTATGCGATCATTTATGCCGATGTGGCTAGTATGTTTTGACAGTGAATGTGTGTTGTGTGCTTATTAATGCCTGTGTGATAATTATGGTGTGATATAATTGATAACGATGTTATTAATTGGTGATGTATCCTTTTGGATAGAATATAAACGGTGTAACGTGAGCATGTGACCGTGTTATATTGTTGATGATGTTGTTGTCGTGTAATAGAGTCATATATTTGCACAGCATAACATTTCATTACGTTAATGGCGGAATGCTATTAACAGGTGGCCTGAATTGGCAATTATTACCAGTGGGGGCTTAATGCTCGGTAAAAAGGTGTATTTGCCCGAGTGGCAAGAGGTCATCAGTAGGGGCTAAATGCTCGATGACATTTAGTCGTAGCTTACTGCTCGACAAAGGTGTATTTTCCTGATGGAAAGAAGTCCCAGCATAATGCTCGGCAAAGGTGTATTTGTCATAATGACAAGGAGGAGTTTTACTCCGGATTTGGTACCACATGCATATGCATAGTCGAGTCTCATTCATCATTGTCTGTCTGTATATTTTATGTTATCATTCATGTGTCACATTACTTATATATTAATTGTGGTTGAATGAGTGGATTACTTTGTTGTATGATTCTTGATGATACTTGTTGGCATTACTATAATTGTCATGCTTTCATTATGAATTATATTCTCACCCTTCTGCTGATTTGATGCTTGAGTGGCATCCTGCAGATTAGCCGCTTTGGGAGTCTTTTGGAAGAGGTAGTTCTCCAGTTGGTCTTGTCGGTCGCTCTGATATGTAACACTGGGTAGTCGGGAGTCTGTTGTTATTTATTTATATATGACTCTTTTGAACATGTATATGTGATAACGTGCCATTGTATATTGTAAACACTTTATTTTGGAAAACTCCTCTTTGAGAGTGAGAGCTATACGTATATATATATATATATATATATATATATATATATATATGTTCATATCTTCCGTGTGTTATGTATCATTTTATTGGCAGGTGTGTATGCTTTTGGCATCGTTGATGTCCGTTTGTTTTCTAGGTGTTTGTTTGGTTACTTAGTGTAACATCCTAATTGTGTTGTATGAAATTTTAATACTCTGATATTTTCTTGCCTAAATGCTTTGGGTAGAATTGGGGTGTTACATTAGTGGTATCAGAGCAGGTCGGTCTGTCCGGCCAGTGTTGTCTAATGTTGTTTAATTCCTCAGTATGTGATAAGTGTGTGGAGCACTGTCAGTACTTATTGTGCCTCTAGTCAGTTGTATGCAGGAATGGTTTGAAGCTAAGTGGGGGAGAACATATGCTTCTCGGATATGTTCCAGTTGCAAGATGTTAGTATGCTATTGAGGGCAGCAGTACTAGTGTTGTTGGAATTTGTTGTTTTCTGAAGTAAAGGCGACTTGGACTTAAGACTTCGGTTGTTAATCGAGTTGGAGTGTCTCGGAGTAGATTTTGGTTATTTCTAAGGAATGGAATTTAGAGAGTTGTGATGCTCTAACGCTACTGATGGACTATGAAGTTGTTGTTTGAGTAGCCTTGTGTGAGGTGTCGTTGTTGGATCAATGATTAAGGAAATTATTGTGGTAGACTTTGTTGTAGGAGTTATTGACGTTGTTGGAAACGTTTTGGAACTCGAGTGAGAATTAGGAGTATGAAGAGTTGAGTAGGATCTCGGGAATTTTATTCTTGGGATTTGTTAGAAGTGTTTTGGTACGTAGCTACCGGACGTCGGTGTTAGCTGGTTCAGATGATCTTGAGAGATTTGTGAATTATGGAATCATAGTGCTTCTGTGCTATGAGCAAAAGTTGGAAAAGAATATTATTAATGTTAGTACTGATAGTTTATACTCTATTATGATTGTCGGCTACCTATTGACAAATTGAGGACTTGATCACCCTTAATCTCTTGTTGATAGTAGACGAAATCGTATTGGATGTGATAGGCTTATCTGGCTAGTTTGATAATATTGGAAGTGAATGAGTCAGTGCAAGGTGGTACGACGTTGTTTATGTTGTCGACGATTTTAGATGTTCTTGAGAAAGAGCAATTGTGGGAATTGCGGATAGTTATGCATTCGTATAAGTGTTTCTTGAAGGTTTAAGTGATTCATCGTCGAAAGGAGGAATTCTGTCTTGGAGTTCTGTTTTGACGGATTTAGTTCCTAGAACTATTGTTGTGTCGAGGGTTTCGTATCGGATGCCATCTTTTGAGTTGAAAGAGTTGAGGAGTCGACTTAAGGATTTCCTGAGAAGAGGTTTGTTCGTTCGAGCGTGTTGCCGTAGGGTGCACGTGTTTTGTTGGTTAAGAAGGAAGGTTCTATGAGGCTTTGTGTCGATTTTAGACAATTGAGAAAAGTGACAGTTAAGGAAAAGTATCCACTTTCGAGGATTGATATTTTGACGGATCAAGTTGGTTGGATCTTGTTTGTTTTGCAAGTTTGACTTGAGGTATAGGTATCATCAGTGTGAAGATGATCATGCTAAGTATTTGAGAATTGTTTTGTCCGTGCTGGGAAGAAGAAGTTGTTTGCAAAGTTTCCTTATGTGAGTTTTTGGTTGAGTGAAGTGAATGTTCAAGGGGTAAGTGGAGGTTTATGCTTTTATGCGAGTTAAGATTTTTGAAAGAATTTATCTGTCACAAAATTTAGAGTTGGCAGTTGTTATTTCTGTTTGGGAAATTTGAAGGCGCTAATTATTCGGATCGAGATTTGTGTGTGTAAGTGACTACAAGAGTTTGAAGTATTCATTTGATTAGAACGAGTTGAATATGAGAAACCATTGCATACGTCTATGTCGATGATTCGAGTATTGTGATTGTTGAAACAGTTGTGAGATTTGAGTTTGGTTCGTAAAGTGACTTCTTCAAGTGTTGAGCTTTATATGTGAAAGCTTACTTATGGTATTCTTGATGAGATTAGAAAAGGTCGGAAATTGGATTTGAATGGGTTGATAAGATGACATTTATTAGTCAAAGATAAAGATGGTGATCTTCGGATTGATAAGAGCAATGTCATGGGATGTCATGATCAAGTTTGTATTCCTAATGTTCGGATTTGAAAAGAGGACTTGGGATGAGGTGCGTCGTGGTGATTTGAGTATTCATCCTGATGCTACTAAGATGTATCAAGATTTGAGAACGTCATTTTTAGTGGCAAAGTAATGAAGAAGGATATGAAGGGATTTGTTTATTTGTGTTTGACTTGTCAGGAGTCGTCTGGTTTCATGTAACTGTTATCCATTCCTGAGTAGAAGTGGAATAGCATTTCTATGGATTTTGTTTCTGGTTTGCCGAGGACGTCGAGTAATTGTGAGGCGATTTGGGTCATTGTGGATATATTGACGAAATCTACTTACGTTATTTCGATAAGAATGGATTAACCGATGGAAGTACTGGCGAGTGGTATGTTGATAAAATTGTTTGTTGGTTTGTTTGTTTGCATGATGTTTCAAAAGGTATTGTTTAGATTGAGATCCGAGGTTTATTTCGGAAATTTTGAGAAGGTTCTTAAGGTACTTTGGGTACGAAGTTGCGTTTGAGTTTGGCGTATCATCCTCAAACGGATGGTCAGACTGAGAGGACGATTTAGTCACTTAAGGATCTATGAGGGCTTGTGTTGTGAAACAAGGATGTGTTTGGATTAGCTTTTTACCTTTGAATTGGATAATACAAAGACTTTTGTCTGGTGTGCAAGCTGACACAACATATTAAGAGGTTGAGTATGATAAGAGAGAACAATGAGTTTCTGGTGAATACTAGAAGGAGTGGGAAGTTGGTTATGAAATTGGTGAATCTGTTTGTTGTGGGAAATCAGAGTGCGCATCGGAAGCGTGAAATGACGCGGTTCGTATGTGCGTGTATGAATTGTTAGAGTTCAAATTATGGACAGTGGATGTGGTAGGAATTATAAGACCACCAGATGTTTTGGTTACATGTTTGACTACTATGTCTTGGCATGGTTATTTGGATGTTGTGCGACCGGGTTGTTGTCTGTGTCTTGATTATTTCTTGTGTTTTGGTGTTAGTCGATGAGTGCATTGTATGGGCATTGCATCTTGTTATCGTTGTTGTGTTTTGGTTGTTTTGCTTTTAGCGAGAGTGATTCGTTGTTGGTGCTGATTGTGTCGTTGCTTTCGTGGCTTGATAGTTGGTTAGTCGGAGGCGAGAGCGTATCCAAGTTCGTTTGTGTTTGGGATATTTCCGAGGACGGAAATCTTCTAAGTGGGGGAGAGTTGTAACACTCGGAAAAATAAGTATATGCTTAATTTGGAAGTTTGTGACGTTTATTGGAATTTTACCGTTTTTGGAGTCGTTTCAGTCGGTATTAGTTCGGGATGGCGGACTAATATTTAATTGAAGGTTTTCATATTTTTGGTACTAGAAATATCATTAAGGTAATATTCCGCGTTTTGGGGCGTTTGAACGATATTTGAGCGTAGGGGCATTTTGGTCATTTCCGCGGGATAGATATTTTCTTTATAAGAAAGAAATATTGTGAGAAGGGAAAGGGATGGAAAGAAAAAGAAGAGAAAGAAAGGGAAGAGAGGAAGAATAAGAGCAAAGAGGAAAAACAAGAGAAAGTGGAGGATTCTCAACCGAATCGATTGCCGATCGTCACAATAGCAAGGTAAGGGGGTGAATCTAATTTATCTTGGATGTATGATTCTTATAGTTTTGTTTTTGTTCTTGTTCTTAATCTTGTTCTTCTTGTTCCAATTTCCACAATTTTCTTGTGTGGTCTTTGTTTGATCTAAGTTTGTTTGAGAATGATTGTATGATGATTAAATGATATCCTTGTTGTGTTATGGTGATTGATCATGTTTGTTTTCCATTTCTATGGCTTGATTGAGTGTGGATAAAATGTTAGGTTTTGAGATAGATTGATGAATCAACCATGAAAAGTTTGATGTTAGGTTGTTTCTATGGTTTGTATGTGTTGTATTGGTGTTATAATGATGTTTTGGAGTGGTTTTGGTGGGTATAAGAGGGTTGGAACCGTTCTGGTTCGTTCTGGTTTTTTCTGGGTTTACGCAGGTCCACTGAGCGGAGGTTCTTTTGCAGAAAAATCTCTGTGAAGGTCCGCTGAGCGGAGCTGAAGCGGACAACAGCATTTTCTGTTTTTCCAAAACTTTGAAACTTCGTAACTCTTGAACCGTAACTCCGATTTTGTCGCTGTTCGAAGCGTTGGAAAGCTAACGCAATGAACTATATTATTATCTAATTAAATGATTAATAGTATGTAGTATCCCATTATTTTTATTAGGATCAAGTGATGAGTTGTGTAGTATGTTCAATTATCCAAACTTTGAAACCTTGTAACTTTTGATTCGTAGCTCCGTTTCGTACGCCGTTCGAAGTGTTAGGAAGCTAGTTGGATGTTCTATATGATAGTATAGGCTTGGTTAGCTTGTTATTAATTAGTTATGAGGTGTTGTTGATGAAAAACACATAATTGTTTATATACGCGATATGATTGGTAAATAATCCTAGTGCTTGGTGGTAATTGTTAATGATGTAGGATGTAATAGTGGGTGGTTGATTTTCATAAATGGTTTTGTGAACTAGTGCATGATAATCATGATGATGTGTTGTGTGAATGTTATCGTATTGGTACGAGGTATGTGATTAGTTGTCGATAACATGAGATCATGTTCATATGTGTTATGTATTAATGAATGTTCATTCTTGATATGTGACGATGTTTGGTTGTTTGTTATTAACATGATGTGTGGCCTTATGGCAAGTAATTGTTGTTATGAAAACGATGTATTATCATTGTTGAAATGTTGTTATTACAACTTGTTGATGATGTATTGATGGAGTTGTGGGCCAATGGCCAATATTAATTGATGTGATGCAATTATGCGATCATTTATGCCGATGTGGCTAGTATGTTTTGACGGTGAATGTGTGATGTGTGCTTATTAATGCCTGTGTGGTAATTATGGTGTGATATAATTGATAACGATGTTATTAATTGGTGATGTATCCTTTTGGATAGAATATAAACGGTGTAACGTGAGTATGTGACCGTGTTATATTGTTGATGATGTTGTTGTCGTGTAATAGAGTCATATATTTGCACAGCATAACATTTCATTACGTTAATGGCGGAATGCTATTAACAGGTGGCCTGAATTGGCAATTATTACCAGTGGGGGCTTAATGCTCGGTAAAAAGGTGTATTTGCCCGAGTGGCAAGAGGTCATCAGTGGGGGCTAAATGCTCGATGACATTTAGTCGTAGCTTACTGCTCGACAAAGGTGTATTTTCCTGAGGGAAAGAAGTCCCAGCATAATACTCGGCAAAGGTGTATTTGTCATAATGACAAGGAGGAGTTTTACTCCGGATTTGGTACCACATGCATATGCATAGTCGAGTCTCATTCATCATTGTCTGTCTGTATAATTTTATGTTATCATTCATGTGTCACATTACTTATATATTGATTGTGGTTGAATGAGTGGATTACTTTGTTGTATGATTCTTGATGATACTTGTTGGCATTACTATAATTGTCATGCTTTCATTATGAATTATATTCTCACCCTTCTGCTGATTTGATGCTTGAGTGGCATCCTGCAGATTAGCCGCTTTGGGAGTCTTTTGGAAGAGGTAGTTCTCCAGTTGGTCTTGTCGGTCGCTCTGATATGTAACACTGGGTAGTCGGGAGTCTGTTGTTATTTATTTGTATATGACTCTTTTGAACATGTATATGTGATAACGTGCCATTGTATATTGTAAACACTTTATTTTGGAAAACTCCTCTTTGAGAGTGAGAGCTATACGTATATATATATATATATATATATATATGTTCATATCTTCCGTGTGTTATGTATCATTTTATTGGCAGGTGTGTATGCTTTTGGCATCGTTGATGTCCGTTTGTTTTCTAGGTGTTTGTTTGGTTACTTAGTGTAACATCCTAATTGTGTTGTATGAAATTTTAATACTCTGATATTTTCTTGCCTAAATGCTTTGGGTAGAATTGGGGTGTTACAGGACCCCTCCATGTAAAATTAGGACCACGCGATTCAACATCATTCACTCCACAAGCATCCATTTTATCTCTGAATTTCTTGCACCTATTAAGAGAGGCGGGAAGTCCACCTTTTTTCTCCATGCTCTGCGCTATATCATTAAAGTCACTAGCCAGCATCCAAGAACCATTAATACTACCAGCCAAATTCTGCAGCTCATTCCAAAGCAGATTTTTCTGAAGCTCATTAGGGCTCGCATAAATAGCCGTAAAATACCACTCCTCCTCCGTCTCGATTTCCACTTTAAAATAGATAAACTGAGTCTCCTTCTTGCACGTAATAAGCCTTATATCACAAGATCTCCAAGCAACAACAATTCCTCCAGCATAGCCGTTGTTATCCACGCTCTCCAAACAGTCATATCCCAGCCTCTCTAAAGGGTTACTGAGAAGGCCCGGATTGCACCTAGTTTCTACCACAACCAGAACAAAAGGTTTATAAGTCTCTATATATTGCTTGCAATATCTGTAGAAAGCCTGGCTAGCCGCACCCCTACAATTCCACACCATTATTTTGAAATTTGTACTAATCATAATAACAATTAAGAGATAGATATTATCCACAAAGTCACGCTTAAGGAGTTTCCTTAACAATCTCCAAAGACTCCCCTTGCTCAGAATCATCTCTCTCCATGTTTGTTTCGTCAGCTTCCATTTCCACGCCATGCTCAGCCTCAAGAGACTGAATTTGGTGATTTTCAGTTGCCGGAAGCACTATATCAGGGGGTTTATTTATGTCAACATTTTGTTGCATGCTTGCATGCACATGCACCAACCCCACCAAGCCACCTGGATCTATATTCTCACGCATGTTGCTTTTTTTATCTACCTCCATAGTCCTCATATCCTTCCTTTTAATATTAAATAAATCAGATTTGTCTGCCACATGTATATCTCTCGGATTTAACTTGCCAAAAATACCCTCCATGCCAGACATACTAATCCCACTGTTTTTCTCCTTAACTTGAATGCCCCCACGTGTAACAAGAAGATCCTTTTTGCTTTTTATTTCCTTTTTATTCTTCCTGCCATTCCCAGTAATAAATTCCTTATCTTTTCTTTTAATTCCATCAATCATTGCCCTATTAATTCCAAGACTGCATAAGGAATGTATTATCTCTTCATTTCCATCACCTCCATTTTGTTTTGACCTAGAAGTCTCCTTCAAAGCACCATCAGTGACCCCATAATTATTATGTCGGCCACAATCTCTCTCTTTACTCGCCTCGATATCGCCAACCTGTTTATTCCCATCTGCACCTTCCTTATTAGTATTTTTTCCATTTTCGATTCATAAATACCAGTCTCCTCAATTATGTTCTCAATTCCAGCACTTTTATTAGCAATCAATTCAGAATCTTCACTATCCAAAACAAGGAATCTGGATCCGCTAGTTTTGGAAACATCATTAATTCTGATCGGACCATTGTTTTTCCGACCATCCACCGATTTCTTGTTTCTCCTGGGCTTCTGAACAACCTTCCAAGGACCTTCTTTGTCTGAAGGCATCGACTTGTAACCTCCATAGCTAGCCGCAACATGACCACTAGTACCTTCTCCATTCATCTCTTCATTTTCCTTCCTATTTCCAGCATAAGCACATCCCTCCTTATAATGACCATACCTACCACACACAAGGCAAAGCAGATGCAATCCTTCATATTCCACCTTATAGCTACTTCCTTCAATTCGAAACATTGCAAGTAATGGTTTTGCCAAGTTCACAGCCACACAAACTCGAGCATATTTTCCTCGTTCCTGCTTGATAGTAGTTTTATCTACTTTGATTGTTCTCCCAATTTTGTTTCCAAACTCCGATAGCGCCCTCGGATCATAATACTCGATAGGGAGTCCAGAGATACGAACCCACACCGCAACTTCATCTATAGTATCACTTTCCGGTTGGAAATTTGGACGCCAATCCTTAACTGTCAGATAATGGTCATATATAAACCACGGACCATTGGCCAGCGCTGCTTTCTTACCATCATCATGCGAGAATGCCACCAAATAGTAGTCATTGCTCAAGTCTATGATGCTAATGACCCCTCTTTTCACCCACATCTGATTCAATTTGCTTTCAAGAGCTTTATATCCAATTTTCCTTCCTAAGAGCTTCACTATGACTCCTCTCCTCCATGGTCTTTGAATTCTTTTTTTCTCCTCCTCGGAAAAAATGAAATTCGGACATTCATATCCTCCCACCATTCCTTCTTCTACGTTAATCTCTCTGTAAATCACTTCCATCATACTTTCTTCTCCCTCACTAGCCCCCCGATCCTCTTCCATCTCCTCCAGATTCCGCCCCATCATGAACTCCTTAAAGGAGACTCCTTTTTCAACAAGGGATTCTCTCACCACCTCTTTCACCTTCTTCGTGCTCCTCTCCTGTAAATCTACCTCCCCCGTACTCTTCCCCGGACTTCTATGCGTGCTATTACCAGTTTTGTCACCAGTCTCATTGATAAACCCTAGCAAAGGATTTACCAGTTTTGCCGACATCATTTTTAGAATATGTCCGGTACCCTTAAAATAAAGTAGAAGTTATATACATGTTAATGATGATAAAGAATTAAATAGACATTTTTAATAATTTTAAATTTGTCAAAATATAAATAAAACAAAAACAGAAGCTATCAGCAGTATTTAAAATTAAGAAACAAATTAAAATGGACATAGAATAGTAAAAAGAAAATTTGACTTGATCCACATTAAACCATAATGGGTTAAAACGTGAGATCATCACAGAAAGTAAATATTATTTTTTTAAAAACAAAAACAACTTTGATTTATTCTAATTTTTTTAAGAAAAGAAACAATAATCTACCAACACTTATATTATAAAAAATAAAAAGGATAATATCAAAACAATTGTACCAAGAGGGATAAAATCATGAAGCTGTGCTCTCTATTCTCACCTGAAAAAAAATTCTCCTGCTCTCTTCCTCTCTTTAAATCCATGATAAATTACTCCTCCCCCAAAACCATAGATGGTAAGCATTTGGAGTTTAGACAGTTTCACCTTGGATGTGCCTTCATGAGTTGTCTTGAGAATATCCCAAACCTCTTTAGTTAGATCACAGTTCTGCACAAGTCTGAATATGTTCTTGTCAATTCCATTGAACAAGGCATTTAGGTCCTTGGAATTGCCCAAAGCTAGCTCTTCTTCAGTTTCGTTCCATTGTGTTTCAGGAATTAGAACAATGGTTCCATCTTCCATGACCTTCTCAGGATGTTTCCATCTGCTTTTCACTGCTCTCCAGGCCTTGCTGTCCACAGATTTTATGACAGCCACCATACGAGGTTTCCATTAGTCATAAGTAGAGCAATCCAAGATGGGTGGTCTATTCCCAAACACTAACAGTTCCTTCTCCATAGTACCAAAATTTTGTTGTCCATAGATCCCACCTAGATGTAAACAAGCAGGGTGTCTGCTCTGATGCCAATTGAAAATTCTAGTAACCTCACACGCGATGTCGTACTGGATGTTATGACATCCAAAATAACACAGAATAATTAAAGACAACACAACATAAAATAATAAAGAACACACCGAATTATTTACCTAGTTCGGTTCAAACAACCTACTCTGGGGGCTACCAAGCCAGGGAGGGAATCCAATATAAGCATAATTAATTCGGAGTTAAACTCTCCCGTTTACAACTTCTCACTTGAGACCTACCCTATGTAATTCTAATTTATTCCTAGACCTGAGTATCTCCACTCGCTCCCCCTCAATCACAGCAGTGATTACAAAAACATAACATAAATTAAGAGAGAAGACACACTTGAAAAACATAACTTGATCTGCTTAAAAGCTTCAATCAAGAGACACACACTCGTGCTTAAAAGCTTAGAGTGACAAAATACATAGACAACCTATTTCAATACAATCATCACAAGACAATTGCTTGAAGTACAAGAGACTAAAGATACAACTACAGGACTACGGTTCTTCACAATTAACAATCTTTCTCTCTGCGTTCCAAATTAGGATTGCAGACTTTTTATATGCAGCTCTTAGGCCTTGGGCTTTTTTAGAATCAAATTAGGGTTAACCAAGTTAACATAATTTACACGCCATCTGGTTGTTACAGAATGTGCTACCAGCGAAATCTTCTAGACGAAATATTCAGCACACAATAAAAGGTTTCCTAAATTGTAGATAGAGAGAAATCAGGAAACACAATTAATAAAACGTAACAGCTCCTGCTGTTAGACAAGGATGTCATGACATCGGTCATGACATTCACTAACAGAACCTGTATTAACTTAACACATATGCAGCCTGCATAACACAATATAAAACATGTCATGACATCAGTCAAGATATTAAACACCCAGGTATGTTTTACCACAAATGCAGCCAACAAGAAAACATTTACATTTCCCGCTTCTTTCGCACAACATTGTTACAAAAGCATTTCTTCTTGCCGTACCATTATCCGATCTTCCTATTACCGCACCAAAATTAAGGTTAGTTGCATTCCTACAAATCCATGTGAGCATGCTTTCTTGATCATCAAACTCTTGCTTGTTATTAAAGTCACCACCGACATCTACCGCCTTTACAACTACCCCTTAACATTCAGAGAAACATCGACTAAAGGAACTAATTCTCTTGGGATATTATCAGGGTGCACCATACCTATTCGTAACCAATAACACAAAACTACAAGACTGCTAGAAGCACAACACACACGTTCCGTAGATGCACATCCGGAACATGTTCATCTTCGACGCGTTCCGTAGATGTACCTACGGAAGCAACATAACTTTTTTTTACCGAACATTGATGCATAATGTGAGTAATGCAATGGATAAAGATGACTATTTACCTGAAATTCAGTATTCTCTTGCTCCCTTTGATTTGTTGCACCAAAAGGCTGGAGTTTTGGAGTGGAAAATGATATTGATGAACGATGATGTAGGGTTTTTTGGTTGTGGAGAGTAGAGTTTGAGGAAGAAATATAACAATGAAGAAGTGATGAAGATGGTTCAAACTATACCAGATGCTTCAGTAGATATAACTACAAAATATTCTGGCGCTAAGTTATTCCGTAGATGCACCTACGGAACAATCCTTGAACTAAATTTATGTGCATTTTTTTCAACATACACTAATTTAAAATGCTTCTGTAGATACACTTACGAAAAAAAATCATTTTTTTTATTTTAAAAAAGGTGCTTCCTAATGTGCATCTACGAAAGCAAGGGACATTTGGAATTTCGTCAAGTGCTTAAGAGTGTGCTTGGATGAAACATTTTAATGAGGGAAAGTAATTTTTCGAGGTAATTGAAAATGATTTGATCAAAATCCATTGTTTGGATGAACAATATTAAGAATTGTTAAAATGATGTAAATTTATGAAGTATTTTATTCAAGTTAAATTTAAAGAATTTCAAATGACACCAAAAGGCAAAGAATTTAAAATTGCTCCATAACTTGATTGTTAAATTATTTATTATTAATTTTTCTAAATTTGCAAAATAATTCTTATATTTTATTAAAATTATAAATTTATACCAAAAGTTTTCATAAAATTGCAAATAAGTCCCTAATAATTTTCTAAATTTACAAAATGGTCCCTTAATATTTTCAAAAATTATAAATTAGTCCCTATTTTTCATATTTTAAATTTGGCCCAAAAGTTTTAAAATCGATGAAAATGATCCAAAAATTTATCAATGAATCATTTTAATATTCCATCCAAACAAAAAAATTTAAAATTGAATGATTTTCAATTGAATCATTTAAATTACTTAGAATTTTAAGTTCCTTAAAAATTTCTAATTGCCTCATCCAAACACAGTCTAAGAGATTCCAAAGGTGTAATGAGATTAGGGGTGATCGTATCCAAACCAATCCAAAAGGAAAACCGCAAACCGAACAAATCCAAATCGAAAACCGCAAAAAACGCGTTTGGTTTGGATGGTTTTGGATGATTTTTTGGCCAAACCAAACGGTTCAGTTTGGTTTGCGGTTTTCATTTCACAAAACCGAACCAAACCGAACCGAACCGCATATTTAACTAAAATTTTGAATTTCTATAATTAATTTATTATATTTCCAATCCAATTGCAATATTGTACACTCACGTCACGTGACTCACTATTCCTTCATTCTTCATTCCTATTCAACATTTCAACTTCATTCTCTGATTTCTCTCTCACTCATTCTAGAGAAGCATTTGGTGTATATGTAGTACTGATAATATTTAGTCCTGAAGTTGTAATGTTGTATTAATATTTAGAACTGAAGTTATCTGATACTTGTATATGTAGTATGTAGTTTATTAGTATGAAAAACTTTATATAGTATGTAGTATAAATAACTAAAGTTATATTAGTAATTTAGTATGTAGTATATGTAAAACACATAGTATGCTACTGTAAAATACATGATACACTTATATGATAGTAATTTTGGTGTAAAATACATGTATGGAAGAATGAATTATTTTGGTGTAATTAGTATGAAAAACTTCTTTTTAATGGTCCTGTAATATATATAATATATGTATGGAAGAATGAATTTTTTTATTTTTTATTTTAGTATATTTTTATTTTATGGTTTAAACCGCAGTCCACCGAACCGATCATAACCGCATTGGTTTGGTTTAGTTTGGTTTGGATGACTTTTTAAAAATTAACCAAACAAAACCGAACCGCATGCATTTTTATCTCGCGGTTAGGATGACTTTTATGCTCAAAACCGAACCAAACCACACCGCAAAAACCCCTAAATGAGATACTCTCTTAATAAATCCTTGGCATTAGACATCACCTATTTCTGAATAAAAATATTAATAAAACTTAGATGGGTCACGTAATCATCAGTCATCACCTAGCAAATTATATTATATGAAATTAATTGCAAATTTGGTTGGATTATTAGATATGAGTGTAATAACTTGTCTTTTGTTGAGGTTGGGTGCGGAAAAGTGGTTTAAGCAAATCTCTCGTCCCGTGTCCTTCGCTAAAACCCATCAGAAGGATAACGGTGCTTTTACTGCAACACTTTCAGTTGCTACTACTTCAATGCATCCACTTCAATTCAATTCACCCTCAATGCATCTCTAAACTCATCCACTCTTCTCACAATTCACATGGACTCCATCCCATCTTCTTCTTCCTCACTTCATTCACTACAACTACTTCCTTCTCGATTTTCACCACACCTACCTTTCACATCCTTTCGTCCCCTTCCAATTCAAAAACGTCGAAACCTAACCTCACGCGCTTCAATCACTTTCGCGGCAAAGCAACGAGACGACATCGTTTTGACCGTTACTCGTCAAAACGAGGAGGAACGAACAACTATATCCAAATGCTTAACGAAAGAGCTTGTTCGCTCTCTATTTTGTTTCGCCGTCGGAGTTTCCGCGCTCGGCGCGTTCCGAATTGCGCCGGCATTCGCAATTCCGGCACCACCTTCGGTTGTTTTTTCTGATAAGATAAAAGTGAAAAGGAATCGTCATGAGTATTCTGATTGCACACAACGAGTGTTGGAGACTGTGCCGGGTCTGTTGAGGAGTCTAGAAGAGGCTAGGAGAGGGAATGGTGATATGAAAGATGTGAGGCGAGCATTGGATGTTGTGAAATTGAATAAGGAAAAATCGGAGAGAGAGATTTTGAAGAGGATGCATCCGCAATTGATGGAGTTGAAGGAAGAGTTGCGGAAATTGGAGCTACAGGAAGTGGAGATTTCGGAGAAGATAGAGGCGGTGAAGCTGGAGTACAATAAGTTGACGGAGAATAAGTTCGTTGTGAATGAGGTAGAGAAGAACAGGTTGGAGCAGAGAATGGTTGAGCTGGTGAAGAGTTATAATGAGAATTCGGAGAAAATAGGTGAGATGGAGGATGTGCTTTTGAGGAAGGAGACAGTGGCTTTGAGTTATGGGGTATTGGAAGTCTTGTTCATTGAGAGGGAATGTGAGAAGCTTGTGGAAGAATTCAAACAAGAAGTGAAACAGAAGGAATTAGAAAGGTTTGATCGCATGCTTTGATAACTTGTTAATACAGTCTTTACATTATCATTTTTGTGTCTGCGTGTGGATATTCGTTACTTGTGATTCTAGTTTTATCTTGTTATTGTCTCTGTAATAAGATAGATAGGAAGGCTTTTATGTCTCCAATAGTTAAGGATGGAAGTTAAAATATTTAGGCAGCGGCTTCTCCACGATTTTTAGATACTTACTGTATCTTCTTCCTATAATTTATTTACCTGGGCGAAGGGCTTGATTGAAGTCTTGAAGAGGAAGTTTACTTTACTTATTGACTGAGATGGGATCTTATCTCTTGAAATTGTTTTTGAATCGGAAAATTTGAATGAAGGTAATGTAGTACCACTCGTATCGCAAATTTAATCAATTTGATTCACAACACAATTATAAATTTGTCGTCAATGTTGGACGCAAAAGCTTTATTGGTTTCATAATGTACTGTCATGTTAGTTAGATTCGGTATTATTCCTTTGGAAGTGTATATGATTGTGCAAACATTTGTCACGTGGTTGCAGTTCGCTTGCAAGGTCATTCAACGGGCTCTCCAAACCAGTTGTTCAGGAAGACTTGGAAGCTGTGCAAAGAAAACATTTGGAACAAACTATTCTTCCTAGCGTTGTGGATGTTGATGATCTTGGACCATTCTTTTATCAAGACTATGTTGATTTTGCCCAACGTTTAAAAAGAAGTCTTGAAGACTCAAGGGAGCAGCAGAAGAATTTGGAAACCCAGATAGGCAAAAATGTGAAGTATGACAAGGAAAAGCGTAGTATTGTTGATGCACCTGAAGAAAAGGTGGTCTATGAGTGATTCTTTGGAATAAAAGAAACAAAATGTCTCTAATGCTGCTAACTCACTAGAACGGGTCATTAGATTGATCAAATTGTGATGCAATTTTGTCTTGTTAGTTAAATATCCCACACATTATATTTGATTCTCATGCGTTTTTCTCTACACATCAAGGATGACGTGTTGATGGCAGATTTATTATTTTTAACAGACGTTTTTGTGCATGAAGTTGAATTGATCCTTTAATTGTGCATCAAGCATTACCGTGTTCCTTTCACTACTCACTACTTATCCATTGCAGGAAATGATTCTTTTGGACCGAGATAGAGTAATATCGAGGACTTGGTACAATGAAGAGAAAAATAGATGGGAGATGGATCCAGTGGCTGTTCCTTATGCCGTCTCAAAAAACCTAATAGAACATGTCCGGATTAGGGCTGACTGGGGTACCATGTATATTGCATTGAAGGGGGAGGACAAAGAATTTTATGTAGACATAAAGGTATAGCGTTGTATGCATCTGTGTATATTCTATTTTTTAATTTTTTAATTTTTAATTTTTTTGATTTCTTGTATGGTGATTATTTGTTTACTTTCTTATTTCAGGAATTTGAAATACGTTTTAAAGATATTGGGGGTTTTGACGGGCTATACAGGAAAATGATAGCCTGTGGTATTCCAACAGCCGATCATCTAACGTGGATTCCTTTATCAGAATTAAAATTGCGCCAACAGTTTTCTGTGATATTAAGGTTACCTCGTCGGTTTTTGAGCGACCAGTGGAATTCCGAAGCTGCCTTGATTGCAAGAAGTTCGTTCTTTGACTCAGTTAAGGAAACAGCTGATGACATAATGACGGTTATAGGGTTTCCTGTTGTGGAATTATTACTCCCTTACTCGGTATCTTCGAGCTCAAAACTTGCCATTTGCTAATTCAAACAATTGACTTTGAATAATATGTTTTTGAAACATTTGTTGTATTTATGATACAGGTGAGGGTAAAATTGGGGATGGCTTGGCCAGAGGAACAGACAACAGACACTTCATGGTTCTTGAAATGGCAATTAAGTGCAGAAACAAGGACTTACACCAGGAGAACAGAAAGTGAAATTCAATGGAAAATGTTGTTTATCTCAAGAATTGCTATTTCAGGATTTGTTTTATTTCACATGTTCAAATTTTTGAGGAGAAAAATTCCAAGACTGCTTGATTCTGGTCCTGTGCGAAAAGATCCGAATAGGAGGAAACTTGGGCGAGTGGTATAAGTTTGTTCTTGCATTTAGCTTGTGTTCAATTTCCGCCTAATTTTCTGATGGTTACCATCTACAATCCTATTCTATATTTGTGTATGTGTCACTGATTTCAAGTTGGATGTTGTGCTGTGGTATTATACTGTATTAGTGTTCTACTCGATTTAAACTGTTAGCTTGCAAAAGCTACATTCTCTTTGGTTGCAGGATGCTATTTCAGTATAGCTCCATAGACTGATAAGCAATTTGTGTTTATTTGAGTTTGATTTGATAAGAATGTTGATTTTACTTTTGTGTGCATTGCATGATTCTTGAATTATCTCAAAACCTCAACATTATCAGGCCGCCCGGATAACAAATCCCAATCACTGTTGCTACTTGCTACTGCTTCATCCTCTTTGACCTGAGTTCGGGCCCTCCAACCATAATGGTTGCAACCAGCTTATGCTTAACATATTGGCTATAGCATTCCTTTATTGTCTTCTTTAACATTTTCTTTTATATAAACAAAAGGTGTCATGGTAACTACATGTTTGTAGTTTTGTTGTGGGCTTGAAATAGACCGGCGCAAATTAAATTGTTGTTGCCACCACGACCAGTAATGGGCAGTTTGACAGAGTCAAATGGGGGCTAGTGTAGGTGAGTGCGTTGTCTAATTGAGCTCTTCTCTCTTGGAATCATTTTTTGGTCTCAGACTTTTTCCTACATGCTCCTCTTCGTGTGGGTCTTCACGTGTTCAAACTCTGTCATCTAGTTACCTCCTCAACTTTTTTTCTAGCTTCTCAATTGACCACCGTCACGATTACTGTCTCAAACTATTTTTGGGCTCATCATTACCACTAGAATACTTGCCATTTATCATGTCCACTATTTTAATACCTGTTACGGATTGGCTAATGGAAAATTTTCAGCTATAGATTTATCACTTAAATAAATTCCTAAATTTCTATTTACATGCTGAGTCTCACATTGGATAGGATATCAATTAAAAATGTGTTTATAAATTGACTGCATTCCTCACCTCACAGTTTGATTTTGAAGGATTAAGTTAGTCATAACCCAAATTTTAAGATGGTATCAGAGCCTATCTAAGATCTCTTAGGCCACCTGTTGTCAGGCCATTTGGGTCATGTGCTATAAGTGGGAGACATCATTCACCTTACAAACCAATTTTGTAGGATTGAGTTAGATTTAACTTAAATTTAAAGATATCGTCATAAAGGTTATTAGAAAGATTGTAAATAGGGTAATTATGGTTTTATAGTATTGTGTAAATATAGCAAATAGGCCAATGTTGATCTTTTTATTTATTGTGATTGTGTGTGTGTGTGTGTGTGTGTATATCTTTAGGGATATAATCACTTTGCATCCATTTGTATTGCTTCTTCACAAAGATGGGATATATAGATTGGTCGGTAGATATATAAATAGATGATAGATCTTAAGAGACCACAGTGCAACTTATAATTAGGCATTATAATATAATTTTTGTTACTCTTTTTCAGGCGTATTACTTTCTAACAAGATGGAGAGGCATGAGGATTAGGAAAAGGGATGGTGTTGATCCCATAAAAATAGCTTTTGAGCACATGAAGGTTAGAACATGGCAATCAATTATTTTCTGTTTTAGTACTGTTTACTATTCTTCTAGGAAAAAATGTAAGACTTATAGCTGTTCTGCAGAGGGTGAAGAAACCACCAATACCATTGAAGAACTTTTCTAGCATTGAGTCTATGAAAGAGGAAATCAGTGAAGTTGTAGCATTTTTGCGAAATCCAAGGGCATTTCAAGAAATGGGAGCGCGGGCACCTCGGGTATGATGTAGCATGAAGATTTTTCAATATGACCAACATTATTCTCCCTTTTCTTTGTTTTAGCAGCAAAATGGGGACATAAACATTTTGTTTATCAACTTTCATATTCTTCCTGTTCCCCTTTAGTTTGGTGCACAGTTTTTTTTTTTTTTTCAATTAAAGAAACTTAGATATTACTAAAAAATGCCTAAGTGAACCCCTGTTGTTTGGTTCCATCAAGAGTAAGAAAAGCTATGGGGTTTTACGTCAATTATTCTTCTTAAAAAAGATAAAAATTGAAGTACCATATTCCATTCTTTGCTGTATAAACATTTTGTTTATCAACTTTCATATTCTTCCTGTTCCCCTTTAGTTTGGTGCACAGTTTTTTTTTTTTTTTTCAATTAAAGAAACTTAGATATTACTAAAAAATGCCTAAGTGAACCCCTGTTGTTTGGTTCCATCAAGAGTAAGAAAAGCTATGGGGTTTTACGTCAATTATTCTTCTTAAAAAAGATAAAAATTGAAGTACCATATTCCATTCTTTGCTGTATGCATCATCATACATAACATTTGTTTCCTGTGTTTTCCGATGAATTTCCTGAATAATCATTTATTATTATTCATATGAGATAAAGTGAAATGTAAGACAATACTGATTGTATACCATTTCATTCAGAGGTTCCCTTCTTTCAATCAATTCCATTAAGCTCTTAACTTTCTCGCCATTTTGAGTCCATCAATACCAGCCTTGGTGTTAGGCCACCCGCATATCCCTCGTCTCACAATCTTCACATTCTGGACATCCAATCTAAGTTTGGGGAGTGTGGTAAATTCTCACATCGGCTAGATACATTGCCAAGATCCTCTGGATAATAGCTTAGACAATCCTTTCCCCTTGACTTAGCTTTTAGGGTTGAGTTAGGCCAAACATATTTTCAATTCTAATCATTTCATATCAAAGTAAACTCGTGGTTTAGTGTCATTCCAAACCCTAATCATTTAATAACTGTTAAATACATTATGGTTAGCAGATGTCTATATTAATTGCTAAGATCCACACCTGGGAACTTTTTATATTGCAGGGTGTTCTTATTGTAGGTGAGAGGGGTACTGGCAAGACGTCTCTGGCATTAGCTATAGCTGCTGAGGCTAAGGTGCCTGTTGTTGAAATTAAGGCCAAACAATTGGAGGCTGGGATGTGGGTTGGACAAAGTGCATCCAATGTTCGCGAACTGTTTCAAACAGCTAGAGATTTGGTTATACTCTTTAAACCACCTTAATATCTACTATTATTACAGTCTTCTTAGTTCTTACCTTTTTGTGTTTAAATTTCTACATTTATTTTATTTGAATCAAATAAGTAATTATCAGAAGCTGCCCATGGGGTGTCAACCCAGTGGTAAGAGTTTGACCTTGTAACTTCAAGGCAAATAGTTCAAATCCCCTAGAGACAACCCTAAAATACCATTTGTGCCACTTTAATTGATAAACTAATAATAATTCCTCTCATCCCAATTGTTTTTTATTAATAAAAGTAACTAGTCAGAAGTAGATATATTACTCACAAGAAAATATGTTGGTCTAAATGTCTATTAATATTTTTACTTCGGATTAGCAAGTTTCATTTGGCTTTTGGTTTACAAAGAGTTGATCTAAAAAATCTGCTCAATTTATTTATTATTCACGCGTTCTGAATTCTGATAGTCATGTAAGTCATTAGTCATGTGTATATGTATGTTTGTACCATTACTTTTGGAGCTGGACTAGCTAGCCCAATGATGAATGATCCCTACTTCTGCTTTGGTTGCCCCTCAAAATCTAAAAAGGGTCAAAACCCAGTCAAGGCCAGGTTGCATTAGATACACTAATAAAATATATTCAGTTTTTTAGATTCCATGTGATATCATGTATGTCAGGTTTATTATCCAAATATATTTTACTAGGTTGAAAGAACATTATAAAATCCAACCCCCCCGTCTCAAATTATAAGTTGCTTTACAATTCGAATGTAACATCGATGATTTTTTTTCTAATATACCATCTACTATTTATTTCTCTCCTTTCAATTATTTTAATTTCTTTTTCCTATATAATTAATGAAGAACAATATTGTAAAATCATACATAATTTCTCTTTCCCATACAGAATTAATTATACTCCTTAATTCGTGTGAAATGTCTAAAATGACTTATAATTTGGGACAGAGGGATTATTCATTTGGATATTAAACAAGTATACGGTAATGTTGTAATACTGTTCATATATTTTTCTTTTCATTTTTCTGGTTGGAGCTCTGGAATTGGGGCCAAACTATTTTGAATGTAAATCAATTCTCTGTGGTTTAATATCCTATTGTTTTCTTAACTTGGTTTTAATTTATGCATACTGTATATTATTAGGCTGGTTGCATGAGTTTGTTAATCTTTAGTCCGAGATTATATCTTTTCCTGAGTTGTTTTTAGCTACTTGTAGGCTCCTGTAATATTGTTCGTAGAGGATTTTGACCTGTTTGCTGGTGTACGAGGCAAATTTATCCACACCGAAAATCAAGATCATGAAGCTTTCATTAATCAACTGCTTGTGGAACTTGATGGGTATCTATAGTTTAAGGTTCTTTTGACTAATTGAGAATGATGATATGCATGTATGTAAATATTAGCTGACCATTGATTATACTATGCAGATTTGAGAAACAAGATGGGGTTGTTTTGATGGCTACTACAAGAAATCTCAAGCAAATTGACGAGGCCTTGAAGAGGCCAGGTCGCATGGATAGAATATTTCATCTTCAAAGACCAACACAGGCGGAGAGAGAAAGCATATTGTACTCTGCAGCGAAGGAAACCATGGATGATCAGCTTATTGATTATGTAGACTGGAAAAAGGTTTATAACAAATTCTTTTTTTTTGATAGAAACATAGGTATTTTTTACATACAACTTGAAGAGTTCAACTCTAGGAATTATAAGATACCCAGCAAAACAGAAAGGTGAGATAAAACAAAGAACAAGAAAATATTGAATGCTGCAAGACTACCCGGAAATGGTGACTGTACTTAAACATCTCTGAGTAAAGCACCGAAGAGAAGCAATAAATAAAATCCTATGCTGAGCAACAAGTAACAACCAGGTGTGTGAGCATTTTGGAGAGAAGCAATAAATAAAACCCTTTGCTGAAAAACAAGTAACAACCATATGTGTGAGCATTTTGCTCCAACTAAATACACTTAAGAACTGCATAAACTTGTTACCTTTATGAGAAAACTGCTCCAAAGTAGAGGGAGTACACCTGGTACTCACCAAGAAGCCCAATTTTTTTTCTTTTTTTTTTCAATTACCAGGTAGCTGCCATATAACGTAAAAACACAAGTGGTTTACTGTCTTTGATTCCTATCCACCCTCAGATTCTCTTTTTAAGATGAAAATAAATATTCAGAATGTCAATGGTTTTTTGACATGCTTATCCAAACACATAACTTGTTGATTTTAAGTGCCTGTGGCATAAATTTTCATATGATACTAGATGCTTATTGACTAAGGCATTTGATTAAGCAATTATCCCCACATCCCATATGTGGATAGCTTATAGAATGAGAATACTTCACTTGATCATTATGACTGTAAGAAATTAAAAATGATGAAACAGATGAACTTGGCTGGGTACAATAACTGATAACTGGCATTTTAATAGTCTAACTTTATACAAGATAGATCGATCCATCAAAATATAATCCTTAAATGCTGTTGACTAGTTTGTTGATACTTGGTTACGGCTAATGTTTACTCCTGCCTCTGGACTAAAAAAGATACTCATTTTCAGGTTGCTGAGAAGACAACTCTTTTACGACCTACTGAGTTAAAACTTGTTCCTGTGGCTCTAGAAGGAAGTGCCTTCCGGAGCAAAGTTCTTGACACAGATGAACTAATGAGCTACTGTAGTTTCTTTGCAGTAAGAATTGAGCTCTTTATTTTCACATAAACGTAAAATAGGAAAATATTGATTTTTTTTATCATTCGATTCATCAGCATGGGTTGATTTTTTCTCTCCTTTCCCTCTAATCCTCCTCTCCCTAGCTAAAAGCTGGATATTGTTCTAGGTTTTTGTACTGTCAATTGCAAATGGCCTCACTTTACAAATCAAGCCTACTGACACACCTCATTAATAACTAATACAGACATTGTTCATATTTGCTTATATTACTTTGTACTTACGGTTGAAAGAATAGCCTTAGAATGTATGCTAGATGACCTGCCTTCAACAAAATAACAAAACTTTCCCTAAAATGTTTTCTCCAGTTAAAAGAAACAGCTCGAGTTTGTCATATAGCAATGAGATACCGACTCGCATATATCATTTGTCAAGTTACTTTTTTCTGTTTACTTTGCTTTTCATTTAACAATAGTTAATTAATAAGCATATTGAAGAACTAAGTTGCATTATTGTTCTTTCTACTTTTTATTATCTTCATATATTACAGATCTTTCTCTTGCAACATGTTTTATATCCCTTTTTCATGTAGTTTATGTATAGGAAATGAAATATACTTATTACCTTTGCTTAGACTTTCAGTTCCGTGATGCCCCGATGGATGAGGAAAACCAAAGTTGTCAAGAAATTAAACAAAATGTTGGTGAATCACCTTGGATTGACATTAGCAAAAGAAGATCTTCAAAATGTTGTTGATTTGATGGAACCATATGGCCAGATAAGCAATGGGATAGAGCTTTTGAGCCCTCCTCATGATGTAAGAAACTATCATCTCCATAATGTTTGTTTTGTGGTTAACTTTCCTTTTGTACAGTATCCTCTAGTGTCATCACTGACTTTCTTCTTACATTTTTTAATTGAACATAATTGCAATATAATTTCTTCTGTTGCTACCAAAAAAAAAAATAACTGGTAAAGTTTCTTTGTTGTTAGTGGACGAGAGAAACTAAATTTCCACATGCTGTCTGGGCCGCTGGTCGTGGTCTTATTGCTCATTTATTACCAAATTTTGATGTTGTTGATAATCTTTGGCTTGAACCTCAATCTTGGCAGGTTAGTCTTATTCATTCCTGGCCTGCTTTGTATAACCTTCCAATGCTCTGCTTGATTGTTGAAAATTATGTGCTATAGCTTTCAAAAACTTCATGTATTACTTTTGAGTGTCTACTGTCTAATCTACAAGTAGGTCTGTTATTTAATGTTTTTCACTACTATAAAAGAAATTGAGGCCTGTATTCAATGTTAATCGTATGTATGAAAATGCACTAATGACAACTTCAATTATGCTTTCACTCCTAGAGGAACAAGAAATGCCATAGCTTTCACCTTTACTTTAAATGTCTCTTGTAATTGTTGAATGTCTAATGTATCAGACCTCATATATATATATATATATACTCATATATATATATATATATATATACTCATATATATATATATATATATGAGTATATATATATATATATATATATATATATATATATATATATATATATATATATATACTCATATATATATATATATATATATATATATATATATATATATATATATATATATATATATATATATATATATATATATATATTTGGAATAAATGATATTTTTACTATGAAGTTTAATGTCATAAGGTTGAAAAGAAAGAGAGAAGTGCCCCTAACAGCATGGAAAAAACCTCTTAAAACAGTTCTTATAGATAAGAAAAGAAAAATATGACTGTCACCCATCTTGTGGGTCCTACACTTTTCACCAATTTTCTCATTCCCATGTATATTAGATAGTTGGACCTGACTTGTCCCCTGCAAAACCAGCTTGTAAGGTGAGGGGTGTCACTCTATATAAACTCCTTTTAGGCTCTATTTCCAACCAATGTGAAACTTGATTTTTTTCCAATACACCCCTCACATCCATCACTATTAGGCTTGCGTGAATATGGAAAGTGGGTGACCCGAATTATCGATACGTGAGACTTGGTTTTTCCAATACGCCCCCTTATGGCCAATACTATTGGGCTTGATGCACATATATAAATGGTGGGTGATCCGGACTTGATAGGCTTTTGATATCATGTTACAATCTTAGAATATGGCATAACTCATTTCTACAATATCTCTAAGCAATGTGGGACAAAATCCTCTCCTTGAAGACGGAAACTCCAATGAGCCTGAAGCGTGGACTATGCGGGAAGCCCAACAACATATCTAGGATAGGCTCTAATACCATCTTAGAATAATGTGTGGGTTGGACCTAACTCATCCCTACAGAACCAACTTGTAAGGTGAGGGCAGCCCAAACTTTATAAACACTACACAACTCATATCTCTAAGCAATGTGAGACTAAATTCACCCCTTCAAACCCAACACAATGAAGGTGTTGGAGGCTGCAATTAAGCGACTAGGAGTGGACCGCTGTGAAGGCGGAATTTCCAACACTATATGTTCTCCCACTCCCTATGTAATGTCACCAATCTTCATTCTGTTATAATCTTCCTTAGTAGCAAACTTTTGGACACACATCTTGCCCCAATAACTGTCCAACATCATCATGGTTGTTACAGTTCTTTTTGTCTAGGGCCATTTCAGGATATCGAAAGAGAATCACAGGAGACTTCTCCCTGATTCTATTTTATGTTGTTAGATTTGAATCTTATCTGATTTGATTTGTATTTACCTCCTTCCATTAGTATTCTTTCTTAATTATTGGAACTGCAATTTTGTAATCTGTCATACATAAACAGTTCTAGACTGCAATATAAACATGAAAGGATTTTCCCCATTACTTTCTACAGGAATTACAACCAAGTTTTTTTATTAGCAAAAAAAATTGACTTATCTTGTTCCCATGAATAACTGGTAGGTTATAATATTTTCTTATACAGGGAATTGGATGTACGAAAATCACGAAAGCAAGAAATGATGGTTACATCAATGGGAATATAGAATCAAGATCTTATCTTGAAAAGAGGCTTGTATTTTGTTTTGGTTCTTATGTTGCATCCCAAATGTTATTTCCTTTTGGGGAAGAAAACTTACTGTCTTCATCTGAGATACAGCAGGCACAAGAGGTAGGCTAATATTTTACTTGGTGCAACTCAAATATTTTCTTGTTTTTCATTCAATTGCATTGAAAATAATATTACTTGTTACAAAATATTGTGACTATGAAGTCTCTGATTGTTTTTTTATAACAGATAGCTACGCGAATGGTCATTCAATATGGATGGGGACCTGATGATAGTCCTGCAATTTATTACTGTAATAATGCGGTATAAACCTTTCTTACAAGCTTCCCAACTGTCATTGATTTGGTTGTAATGCATATAGGTTGTGCAGTGTTGAACTTGTGATCTCAGTGTCTCAATCAGACCACACTCATCTCTATTTATAATAGAGTGTAAAATAAATGCCACTCCCTCTCCCATAATAATTGTCACATTTGCAAAAGAAAACTGCCCCAAAAAGATTGTACTCCCTCTGATCACAATTATAAGCAAAAATAACTAGCTTCGCACTGATTAAGAAAACTAGTTAAGTGTAATTAATTTTCTTGATTTCATGTACAATCAAAAAATTTACTATAATATCCTTTGTTGTATTTGATGAATCAACTACCAACATTAAATGTTTTTGAATTAAATTAAGGGTATAATATAATACAAGCATTAATTAGTCTAAAAGTTGATGACTTTTGCTTATAATAGTGACCAAGATCTAAGGTCATTTTTTTGTTTATAATAGTGGCCGGAGGGAGTAATTTTTAGTTTCCAATGCATCATTAGTTATTTTTCTTTGAAAGTACCCTCTAATTAATACTATAAACATCAATATTCTCCACTTTGCATTCATGACAATTGAAATGTACCAATAGTTAACATTGATCATTGTGTAAAATGACCATTCTCTTTCATTCATTTATCATCTTTTAGTAATACGTGCGAAATGGTCAAATGCAACGAATATTGTGGTATGGAGAGAGGAATTGATTTGAATTGTAAATTCTAATCCTAATAATAAGTATTAGGATTTGCTTTTGATTCTAACATGTAGCAATTCAAATGAGATTGAATTATTTATTAGGGTACTTGAAGCTTACTTTTGACATAGCACGATGCTAATGTCTGTAGTTCTAAAAATGTTCATCATGGTTAAGGTTGTTTTTAGCAAAAATAATTTACTGAATTGTTAAATTGAGCTAGTACTCACCAACAAGGAGAAATAACATAAAAGGATAGATTAGGCAATCTCCCAAAAGACTTTAAGCGCAATTGAACTTAAGGTTTTAAGTTTCAAATAAAATGTGCTCTATGCTTGATTTAACTGTGTAGATTGTAGAATATGTCATGCATTACATGCTCTCAAAATCTCTCATTAGTCCAATCTTTCATATTTTTTCCACTTGTTGCATTTTACCCTTTTCTTTTAAAAAAAGGAGTACGACTTTCTACTTTCTGAATCTGATACTTGGGACTCACTTTATTATCAATGAAATAATGGAAGATGTCTGTCATAAGTTCATAACTGCATAAGACAAAATGTTTATCGTCTTCGGTTATTTAATGTTAATACGTGAGTACATTGTAATGCATGCCTATTTTATATTTGCTGTCGTAGGTTTCTACATTAAGCATGGCAGGTGACCATGAATATGTGATGGCCGCTAAAGTTGAAAAGGTAGTCATATTTTTGTAAAAATTTAACTTCTGCAGAAAAACATCTAGTCTAATGTGATCTCTTGTAATGTTTTTAGATCTTTGATTTGGCTTATCTCAAAGCAAGAGAAATGCTGCAGAGAAATCGCCGGGTACTAGAAAAGACTGTAGAGGAATTACTTGAATTTGAAATTTTGACCGGAAAGGTACATAATTAGTGTCTAAGATGTTAAGTTTGGTATTTGTCTACTTGCTTTGCTACTTTTCTTAAACATTTAGGTGCACATGTGCTACAAACTGTTTTAACATCTAATGGAACGTGAGTATGTATTTTCTATCTTTTTGTTGAAAATTCAGTATCTTAAGGGTCCGTTTGGAGTTGGTTTTTGGGGGAAGGCTTTGGAGGGTTGCGTTTATATCTTAAAACGCATGTGATATTTTTAAAAATTTAAAAAAACAATATACTACATTAGCATATAAAATCATATTGTTTTTTAAACTTTTTAAAAATATCAAATACATTTCAAGATATAGACACAACTCTCCATAACTACCCCCTCCAAAATCCTCCAAAAACCAACTCCCAAATGGACCCTAAGAGAATTTACCCGTAGAGAAACCTAGTCTCTCGATCTTCTGTGCTTTTGCATTGCGATCTCTTATCCTGTTTTGAAATCCATTTATAGAGCTTGCAAATATTATATGGTATTTTTGTTTGATTTTAAGTTTTGCTAAATACAATTTGTTTATATTTTGGTGGCCTGAGAGTATTAATCAATCCCTGTATTAGTATCTTGTGAGATATTCTTGTTTATTCAGTCCGAATATTTTTGTTACCAATAAACAACTACACAAGATGCTTTAAAATTTGTATAATGAACTTAGAATGTGTTTAGTCATCTCCAAATTTCACAGCATTTCTTGATAAAGTTAATTTGATATTCATTATGTTCTCGTGTTTGGAATACTAAAGTAGCAGTATTATATCCTATAAAATTCCAGTATTACATTGAATTGCCAGTCTGTGAGCTCATTTGTTGTCGTCCAAGTAATAGTGCCCTCTACTGTTTTCCCCACATGTTTTTTTTGCAATCTGTTTTATATTGGGCATGACAAAATTCTATGTTCTTCGTAACATGATTACTCCTTCTAGCAGGGTTTGGAAAGAATTACCAAAGATAATGGTGGAATCAAGGAGAAGGAGCCGTTTACTCTTATTGAAGTTCAAGCTAGTGAGGTATACGATTGTTTTGTTTAAATAAAATTTGGGAGAGTTTAGTTTTGTATAGAAGGAATAAAATCTCAAAAGACATTTTTGAGAATTATATTCTGAATCCTCTGGGTTTTTCAATTATATATTCTGGCAATCTTAAAAGAACACATGCTATTTTTTATTTATTTAAAATTTACTCTCCATCTCTTAAGGGGAACAAATATTTTACTTCTCCCAAGCTTTTATGGATTGAATTACATGTCAACCTGAGTTTGCAAACCTATATACACATATTGCGATGCTTAATGTTTGTCTCTTACATGTATATAATTTGTGATGAACGTTGTAACCCAGTACATCTATCTGTAACCAATCTCACTATTTCCGTTATTGTTTTTCAGCCAACGTCCGGCAGCCTCCTTGAAAGAGGAAATGCATCAGGAGGTGCTTTGCTAGCATCCTAGATAAATCTTTTGGGAGTTGTACATTTTGAGGTGATATATTTTTTTGGGGTAGGTGGGTTCAGAATTTTCATTTGTACTTTGATAAGCCTGTATAGTTAATAATGTAACATTTATATGGTTTCATGCCTGTGTTGGTTGGGATAAGAAAACCGAGAGCAATATCCCAACATCCTGTATTGTAACTTATATTGTAACTTATATTCTTTATTTTTTAGTGGACATTTGATTTTACGCTACAACTTGGTTAACATTTCATTGTCAGTTTGTCTAGTCACATAAGGAGACATATATGTAATGGTTGTGGCTGCATTCATCTGGTATTATTAGATTAACTTGCATTTACTAAAAATATGTAATGACAGTGGAAAAAACACCTGCATCTGCTAAAAACATTTTTGCTTAGTTAGAAGACAATGCTTAAAATTAAAATGACATTATTGACAGTCCACACAGTCTTTGTGTGCATTCTACCTACTTTTTTTTTTCTTCTTGTTTTGAATCGACTGGTTCTGAAATCTCCATTTCTTCAATCGCTAAAGAAAAATATGAAACGAAAACCTTATAAGAATACATGTAATTACCATCTGCTATAAATTTGGTAGTAAGTATAACATACAGCTGAATTTTGAGGCCAAGGGAAGTCAACATATTAGACTAAACCACTTGGTGCTACAAAAGACTTGCTACTGGGGATGTGGTAAAGATTGTCCCCTTTTCCCTGCTACTCTCTTGTCTTCCATTACCACAAATGCTTTTCCTTCTTGGCTTTGCTTCTCCAAGCATTGTGATGATGTCTCTCATGGATGGTCTTTCCTTCGGAAGTTTTGCAGTACATAGAAGTGCAATCCTGAGCACAAGAAGCATTTCTTCTTGTACATATTTGCACTCACCAGCTATGGTCGGATCTAGTGCTTCTAACAAGGCTTTATTGTTTTTCTTCTTTCGTATCCATTCGACTATGTCCACGGCTTCTTCAAATGTAGGGTCTAATGGCATTTTACCAGTTAGCAGCTCCAAAAGTACCACTCCATAACTGTATATGTCAATCTTCTCATCTACCTTCAGAGTGTATCCATATTCTAAAACCAAAAGAAAAATTACGTTAATCATTTGTAATATCATGATAAATAATAAACTATTGAATACAATACAAAGTACTAACCTGGTGCAATGTAACCATAAGATCCAGCCACCATTGTAACAGTCTCATTCTTTTGAATCATCATCCTTGCCAAACCGAAGTCTGCTATCCTTGCCTCCAAATTCGCGTCAAGGAGTATGTTATTAGACTTGATATCCCTGTGAATGACTGATGGATGACAATCATGATGTAGATAGTTCATCCCTTGAGCAACTCCAACTGCTATGTTATACCTTGAAACCCAATCTACAAGCAACCTTGCAGATTCTTCACCATGCAGTGCTGTTCCAAGGTTTCCATTAGACATGTACTCATAAACCATTATCACATCTCTTTCATTGTGAACATACCCTAATAGTCTTACGATATTCCTGTGCCTCAATCTTCCCAAGAGTTCCACTTCTCTTAAGACATCATTCCCACCAATTTCTATGTCTGTGCTTGACCTCCATAGTTTCTTCACTGCTACCGTTATCTGAGGTTTATGGATTTCAGCTTTGTAAACAATGCCAGCACCACCCATACCTATGACATTTGATTCCTTTATGCAAGTCAGTATCTCACTACTTGTAAAACTGATCCTTTGAAATGCTACTAACCTCCAAGGCCAATCTTCATTGCCTTGTTTGAACCAATCATAGATGAAATTGTTACGCAAATAACATCTATTGTATAACCATCTGCCTCCAAAATATGCTGCAGCAAGAGACAAAATAACCAAAATTCCGGTCAAAAAACCAATAACAACATGACTAATGTGTGAGCTCCTCTTCTGGCTTGTCACAGTCGAGCTCCGAGAACATGGAGGGAGAATGCCTCCGCAAAGACCAGCATTACCAATAAAATCGTTAGGATTCATGGTAAGTAGAATCCCATTTGAAGGTACTGACCCTTCCAGTTTGTTATAGGACAGGTTCATCGTTTCGAGAGCCGGGGAGTTTCCGAAGTTTTCAGGTATCCGACCAGTCAGTGAATTGTTGGACAAGTCAAGAACAGATAAAGTAGGCATGTTTGTGAGTGATTTTGGTATTCCACCTGTCAAATGATTGTTTCTAAGGTTAAGGTTAACTAGTTTTGTACAAGAAGCAATACTTTCCGGGATTGCACCGGAGATATTCGCACTTGAAAGATCAAGCACAGAGAGAGATGGACATCCCTGGAACTCATCAGGGATAGTACCTCCAAAGTTGTTGTGAGAGGCAATGAAGATTTGCAGAGATGGAATAGACAAAATTTCTGAAGGTAATGATGACTCAAGGCGATTCCAAGATACATCTATGAAGGAAAGTGATGTGGAAGAGGTTAAATCTATAGGAATTTGCCCAGTGAGATTGTTCTTCGCCAATTCCAGCCGTTGTAGGCTCGGAAGATTGCCGAATCCAACTGGAATAGTTCCTGAAATAACGTTGTTTTGAATCCGAACACGCACCAACGACGAACAGTTTGAAAGTCCGGTCGGAATGTTACCGGAGAATGAATTGTTAAAGAGAATCAGCTTAGTGAGATTGCCTGTTGTACATAAACCCGGAGGAATCTCACCAGACAACGAGTTAGACGACACGTCTAACCACTGCAAAGGAGAATTTCTTCCAAGGCTCATTGGCAAAGAGCCTTCTAAAGAATTTTTCCATAATTCAAGAACCTGTAAGTTTTTCAATTCACCAAGCTTTTCTGGTACATGACCAGTTAGTTTATTACTCATTAAATTCAAAAGCTGCAAATTTTCCAACTTAGCAAGTTCTTCTGGTATTTCTCCTGTGATCTGATTATCAGAGAAATCTAGAAATTCTAGTGACATAATATTGCCAATTTGAGGTGGAATTTTCGCAGTGAATTTGTTTCGGTATAAGTAAATCGTAGCGAGTTTCTTGAGCTTACCTAGTTCAGGTGGAATTTGTCCACTGAGAGTTCCTACAGCCAAATCAAGATATTGAAGATTTGTCATGTTACCGAATTCTGCAGGAATCTCACCTTCAAACTCATTGTATCCCATAATCAATGTCTCTAGCGAGTTTAGTTCACCGAGATATTCTGGAATCTTGCCTGTGAAATTATTTCCCGAAAGGCCTAGAAATTTAAGATTTTGCAAATTTGTAAAACTCATTGGAATTGGACTTACAAAGTAATTTCCTCGAAAATCCAGGCTTTCGAGCAACGTTGCATTTCCAATATCCTCAGGAAGAAGACCTGAAAATTCATTGCTTGACGCATTGATTGATCTCAACTCAGCAGATCTTCCGAATCCGATAGGAAATCCACCAGTGAAGTAGTTTTGGCTCACATCAAAGCTCTTTAGAAAAGCGAGGTTGGAAAGTGATTTCGGAAGCGATGAAGCAAAGTTGTTACAGCTTATGTTGAAATAAGATAAACTTGAAAGAGATTGAACATGGTTTGAAACAATGCCACTTAAGTTCATGTTGTAGAGTTCTAGACTCTCTACAAAGCCTTTCGTGTTGCAACCGACTCCGGTCCAGTTACAATGGAGCCGTTGGGTCGCGTTGCTCGGTATGTGCCAATCCTTGAGATGATTCATTGGATCAATGAAACTTGACTTGATTGTGAGAAGAGTT